>NC_064409.1:1260000-1497500 GCF_023375975.1 Astyanax mexicanus
ACACATAGACACGAACATACACACACACACACACACAGAGTGTCAAATTGACACATGTGGCAGTCTCAGTGGCATACCAGCGCAGGACGGAGCCACATATAGGCAGTGGGCTGGCTACATATATATATAAATATATATACTAATATATTTGTATATATATACATATATATATATATATATTTAGAGACACAGAGAGAGAGAGAACGAGAAAAAGAGGAAGACACTGGCTTCTACACTGGCTGCTTGTCGGGTACAGCGATGATGATGGTGGCGGTGGTGATGTTGATGATGAAGGCTGCGCAGGATTATTCAACTCTCCCTCCTTCATCCTCCTTTTTTATTTCTTATAATCTGCTTTCCTTTTTTATTATCTGGCAACCCCTCCTCTCCTTTATTATTCTCCTTTTTATTCTTTTTCTCCGTTTTTTCCGTCCTCTCAGCTGCTGCTGCTGCTGCCACTGAGTCAGCGGGAGATTATTATTATCATTATTTTTTATTATTTTTATTATTTTTTCATTATTTTCCTATGGGTGGATTATAGCAGCTGCTTCGGTCTTCCTCCTTTATTGTCCTTTTGCCTCCTGAAACGCTGCACTACTGTACACAGAGCGGAGAGAGGAGGACGGAGAGCTGAAGACTGAAGAGGATAAAAAAGATAAAGAGGAGGTGAGTGTGATTTTTCTTAAAATCTTTTTTTAATCACTTTTATCTCTGTATTGCACACACTCAAACGTGCAGCAGGGGTGAGTGTGAATATATGTGTGTGTGTGTGTATGTGTGTGTGAGATATATGTATATATATATATATATGTATGTGTGGTAATATTATTATATAATAGTAATAATAGTATATATTCTGTATGATTCTGTATGATGTGTGAGACTCATATCATCTCACATCTCTTCTAAATGTTTATACTTCTAAGACAATCGTCTACATATAATGTTGATAATGTGTATGCATATATAATATATAATATATGTATATATTTATATATACAGCATGCATATGAAAGAAATAAAGGTGTCCATCACATCTTGTGTTATTATCTAGTGTCATATCATGAAATAATATAAATAAAGCACAATAATATTAGATTAGAGATGGAAAAGCTAATAATTCTACCAGCTTGTGGATGAAAGCGAGAGAGAGAGCGTGAGAGAGAGCGAAAGAACGAGAGAGAGAGATATAGATAGATAGATAGATAGATAGAGAGTGAGAAAGAGAAAGAAAAAGAGAAAGAAAAAGGGGTGTGAAGAAGGGATGAGGGGGGGGTCAGAGCAGTGGGAATGCTGTTTGGTGAGCCTGAGCATGTGAGAACGATGGCGTATGTCTCGCTGCTTAGACTGGAAGCCCTAAACACGAACACACACACACACACACACACACACACACACACACACACACACACACACACACACACACACACACATGCATGCATGCATTTACACACACATGCATGCATGCATTTACACACACATGCATGCATGCATTTGCATACACACACACAAACAAACACACACACTTCACAGATTGACATCCTGAAACCGTGCATTGACAACTTCCACACTCTCACATACTGTAATTACTACATTACATAGAGTGAAGTGAGGATGCCTGTGATCTGAGTGTGTCTATGGGTGGACGTGTGTGTGTGTGTGTGTTGTGTTTCAGTGTAAGTATGTGTGTTGAGAGTGTGTGTGTGTGTGTGTGTGTGTCTTCTCTTTTTCTCTTGGAGGCTGCTCTCAATAATTGATGCCAGTGGCTTCAGTGCTTTTGTTACTCGTGTCTCTTTGTTCTGCTCCAGCCTCTATTAACTCTCAGTCTGGCTCATTTATATATATATGTGTGTGTGTGTGTGTGTGTGTGTGTGTGTGTGTGTTTATATGTGTGCTTCATATGTCTGCTTTGGATGATGATGATTATGTGTGTTGTGTGTGTGTGTGTACTTGTGTGAATGAGTGCTTGGGTGCTGAATTAGCTTCTGTGTGTATATATGTATGTGTATGTGTGTGTGTGTGTGTGTTTGGTTATATCTGTAAATAAAGCATAAGTAAAATAAGAAGTGAAGCAATTCTAAACCACAGGTGTGTATCTATATGTTTAGTAGTGTGTTATCAGTATTTGAATGCCTATTAAACACATATAAATACATTTAAAATACAAATATATATTTTTAAAAATCAATGTCTATACAGAACATTTATACAGCTCTGCAAAAAAAATAAATGCAGAGAGCTCTTCAGTTTCTGAATCAGTTTCTCTGATTTTGCTATTTATAGGTTTATGTTTGAGTAAAATGAACATTGTTGTTTTATTCTATGAACTACAGACAACATTTCTCCCAAATTACAAATAAAAATATTCTCATTTAGAGCATTTATTTACAGAAAATGAGAAATGACTGAAATAATCAAATATACTCCTTTTATTTGAGTTTAACTGCTGATAAGGTGCACTTTAATCTGATATATTAGCCAGATAGCGCTAATTACCACTGCCGTGAACAAACTGTTGTTTGCAAAATGCTGTTTACACACTAAAAGTGCGGTATGTGCAGCGTTCACTGCATGCAACCCATTAAAAACACTGTAAACTGTAAAAAACACATAGTTCACACAGCTGTGAGCAGTGAACTCAGCACAGACCGTGCTCAGTGTGTAAACAGCATGGAGCAGCAGAGGCAGCGTTTGTGAGATTAGCATTAGATTAGCACTGCACATATATATACGCACTGGAACATATATTTATTCTTTCTTGCTCCCGTACCAGACTCTGGCTCTGACCAATCAGAGGAGACTCTTATGTGCTCACATGGTTTATTGGTGCGCATTTTGGTGCGTTTAGGTTTTTATGCCTGTGTGAAAACAAACCAAACAGAAGGAGAAACTGAAGCTCCAAATAAACAATAAATTCATCAACTGATCCAGATCATAAGAACTTTTACTTTAATTACAGGTGTGAAAACACCTTTATATTCATATTTTAATATCGAACCCGATAGTTTTAAGTCTACAGCAGAAATAAAGGGATCACTGCCTCACTTTTCCAGTACTTTTAGAGGAAACATCGACATTTAAAAATAACCAAATTTATTAGAAACACACTCACACACACATTGCATCAAGATTTTCAATCACTGACCTCAAAAATTCCATTAATTTACCACATTATAAAGTTAAAAGCAACAAGTGAAAAATCAGACACTATGGGTTTGGAAACATAAAACATAAAACACTCATATAAAGTGCAGATTTTCCGCTAATGGAATTTTCCAGAGAAATATTAAAACTGAAGCTGTAAAACTCATTTATTGCTCATTCAGGCTCGTTAGTGTCTCACTGATTGTGTAACATCTGGAAATGGGTCTCTTTTCAGTCATTTGCAATTCATTTTCCACTAGACTGACTGAATAAACCCAGATTAAATAGAATAGTTTTTAAACATGTTTGGTCTAAACACGAGATTATTATTATTATTAAGTATTTTACAGTCTAACATTGCTTTTAACCAACTAAATATATAAAAAAGATGCCCACATGCATTGCATGCATATTGATTTCAAATGAACACATTTGGGATTTTAACTAAAATGTTCAATTTTAACATTTAATTATAAAAAGTATATATCAATAAATCATTATACATAGTTACCCAACATCCCCAAATGAGTTTCCTCCTTTAAGATGCTTTGCCAGTTTTTTTTAATGCAGTTGTCCTCATTTATTGCATGTTTGTGGGTCTGTTTCTGCCTTCAGTTTTAACACTAAAAATTGTACAGCATCCAGACAGTATGCTGTACAATTTAAAAAACAAACTACAAAAGTTTCTTTGATTTTAGCAAATTAAAAACCTCTGGAATATAATCAAGAGGAAGATGGATGATCACAAACCATCAAACCACCAAACTGAACTGCTTGAATTTTTACACCAGGAGTAAAGCAGCATAAAGTTATCCAAAAGCAGTGTGCAAGACTGGTGGAGGAGAACATGATGACAAGATGCATGAAAAAAAAAAACTGTGATTAAAAACCAAACAGGTTTATTCCACCAAATATTGATTATTTCTGAACCTTTAAAACTTTATGAATATGAACTTGTTTTCTTTGCATTATTTGAGGTCTGAAAGCTCTGCATCTTTTTTATTATTTCAGCCATTTCTCTGCCATTTTCTGTAAATAAATGCTCTAAATGAGAATATTTTTATTTGTAATTTGGGAGAAATGTTGTCTGTAGTTTATAGAATAAAACAACAATGTTCATTTTACTCAAACAAAAACCTATAAATAGCAAAATCAGAGAAACTGATTCATTTTTTTACAGAGCTGTAAGTGTAAAGGAGCTACAGCAACAACTGATCTGAGGATCTAAAAGAACTGGAGGTTAAATTTGGGCTCTGGAGTTGGAGATGTAGGTCAGAATCAGTGAGGGAAGCCAGGGGAAGCCTGAGAGTCGTGTTCTGGAGCTGGCTGAGTAATTCCTGTATACAGAGAATTACAGTAGTCAGATTGTAATAATGAGATACAGGCGTGGATAACTGTTTCCAGCGCCTTAAATTATAAGATTTTAAAATTTTAAAATAGATTTTAGCTTGCAGATTGGTGACTGAGTTGATAAAAAACTGCATTGACCTTTAAATTGATTTTTTTGTTAATTTTAACCTCTTAAACTCATTGGAAACATTGATGTTTCCTGCCTATTCTTCCCCCACTGACAGATTGCATTGCTTTGCATGTTGTTAAGAATTAGTTAGAAATCATTCGGGTATAAGAGTACTTTAATTGTAGGTTCATTTCATAGATTTTTATTTTTTTGTTATTTTAATTGCTTTGCATAATAATTCGACCTGTTCCTAATACTGCTACCATGAGTATCGGGAGATTTTACTACTATAAAACTATTAATATGTCAAATGTGCTGCTTTTAATTGAAGCACTTCATTTTATAATATGATCATCATCATCTAAAAGCAGGTTATCATGATTCAGCTACTCAAGCACTCTATTATCCCACGGGAATAAACACACAGCTAACAACCACCCATCATACAGAGTGTGTGTGTGTGTGTGTGTGTGTGTGTGTGCTTTATCACAGGACTGGATTTGTTACAGGATTGGATCACACCTGTTGACTTTTACCAATACATTATGATAATTTGTATTTTTAATTGATCTTAAATCATTAAAATACATTTTGTGAAGTTAGATTTTAGAGTTTATGAGTTGTCAGCCTTTTCAACTCGTATTTATGTTAAATTAACTTTCTCATTGGCTCCTATAACTATTTATTTGCATAGTGGGTGTGTCTCCCTCTCCCCCTCGCTCACCATCAGTGTGTGGTAATTTCCCCCAAGCCTACCGTCTCTTGTGTATTGTGAGCAGCTTTGGTGTTGTAGGCTATTAGAGCAAATTGCAATTTGGTGCATGCATGTGTTACTTATGTGTAAAAACTCATTGTCCTAAGCTCTATCCAGATAGAATTAGTTTCTCAGGGGGTTTCTGGGTAATTTTTATCCTCTATGATTTTATTCCCGTCCAGAACGATCATGTAGGTGTTTTATTTCTCAGACGTCCTCTGATAAATAAATTACAGGCTGAATTATCTACTGTTTGTCTCTGAACTCCGTGCTCCTCCGGTAATTTTAGTCCCGTCCGGACGCACATCTCTGAGTTTCGTCTCCTCGCCTTTAATAAAATAGATATTTGTCCACTGCCGCGCACCGTAATTACACTTTGGACACGCCACGGTTTCCACAGAGATCCATGTAAAAAAAAAAAAAAACAGCGAGTGGAAATGGAGGAGCTCCTGAACACCGCAATGTCCTTCCAGGAACTTATAACTTAAATAACATTAAAGCTAAATCACTGGAAAAAAGGAAAACAACTCATGTTAAGAAGTTGACTTTAGCCTAAGCTTTTAGTTTATCTTATTATTTAACAGATAATATTGAATATTGATTAGCCAATAGTAAGTTATAAGCTAGGCTAAGCCAGGCATGGCTATCATGGGTCCTGCATAGGGCTGGGTATCGAAAGGAAGTGCTCTAAAGTCTGAGTCTACTTCGAAAGATTCACCCACATTTTATTTTCCTTTAATCTGTCGACAAACCGCTACTGTGCAGAAGTTTCTCTTTCTCTCTTTCTATCTCTTTATCTCTCTCTCTCTCCCTTTTTCTTTTTAGTCTCTCTCTCGCTCTCTCTCCCCTTTCTCTTTCCCCCTTTTTCTCTCTCTCTTTCTTTCTCTCTTTCTCTTCTCTATTTTCTCTCTCTTTCTTTACCTCTCTATATCTCTTTCTATTTATCTTTTTTTTCTTTCATTAATAAACAATTAAGAAATATAAGCACTGTTTGATATTTGCACTTAAGTAAATAAAAAATTATTGAATATATAGTTTCCATTAATATATTGAGAAAACAATTCTAATTGTTGAATAATGCAAAATATTGTTTATTATTGTTATTGTCCAAATTATAGAAATGATAGAAATGATAGAAATTATTTGATGATATTTGGAAAGAGCAAACAACTCTTAAAAACTGAACTGCATATAGTTCAAGAAGTTAAAATAATGCTGTTGTTTTTGTTCTTAATAAAGCGCCACAAATATAAAAATGCTCATTGTTTTCATTACAACATGATACAGAAAGATCTTGGAGCATCTCATCTTTAATAAATAGGTTGAGTGAGAATAATTTTATTTTTTATTTTTAGAAAAATAGAGAAAAAGTATTAAAATAAGTATCGAATTAAAAAATGTTTTAGTTCTGCGTGATCTATAAAATAACATGCAGGTAGGATTATATGCACAGTGCCCTGGTCACGACGGGCACGAAGCCACCAGGTCTGTGGATGGTGTGGGTGGGTATAGAGGCGGGTTTTGGGAGGTCAGGTTATTGGCCGCCTGCAGAGGCAGGAGGAAGTATATGTGCTGCAGGTTCACTGCAGAAAATACAAGTTTACTCCCTCAGGAAAATCCTAATTAGCTCTATATAGTAAGAGCGACTTCTCAATTAGGTCTGCAGAGGATATATAATCAGCAATATATAACAGGAAAAAGGTCACAATGCAGCACGGCTGCCTCAGAATGTGTTGCAAACAGTGTTATTAAACCAAAAAGCATGTGTTGGCCAATAAATCTGGAAATCAAGCCAATGCAGAAATCTTACACACTGCAAAAGGTGTATCATAATGCTTATTACTATCTTACACCCCACCAACAGTCTATCTTCACTCCTTCCTCCTGCCTGGTTTAAACAGCAGCAGATCTTCTGAATATATCTACACTGATGGGCGTGGTGTTCTGGAAATGAGGTGTGTTCAGGTACATTTCTGGAGTTTTATCTTGTTTATCTTGGTAACAGAAAACACAGGAGCTCTACTGACTGATTAAAACCCTGACAACAGTCAACACGTTCATCGCTATCTCGGTAACACAGGCGCCGTGCCGAGCCGAGCGTACACCCCCACTTATTACACACACATGAACACACAGCAGCACAAACCCAACTTTTACATCAACAATAAACAGAATAGTAAATAAAATAACATTGCTGTTCCCGTAAATGAGCTGCTGGAGCTCCTTCACAGCGTCAACCAGCAGCTCAGTTTCCTCTGCTGAGAAGAGTTTGTTGAACACGTCCAGGTAGCTGCACCGTTACAATAGCAATCCGCCAAAGACAGAGCTCACCTGATCTACTCTTAAAGAGAATGATGAGCTCTTAAAGAGACACTCTGATTGGTTTATTATTATTTCATGTTATGTACAAAATTAAAATAATTAGAACATGCCTTTTGCTTTATGTTTTGAGACGCCCAAGGTGTACTTTTCCCGACGTTAGGACAGCAAAGTTACACTGACACACGGCTTGCCTATAGATCACTCAATTTCAATTTTGTTGACCAGTACTTCTGTACTTCTTTACTTACTTTACTTTACACAGAATGTTATAAATGCTTGGCAAATCCTGCTACCCAACACTGAACTTCTAATGTCACCAGCTTTATCTCCATACAGTAAATATATGCCGAAAAAATGTATTAAAATACTGGAATAAGACAGTTTCAATATTTCTATATCTCAGGGAATACATCCCCAAAAAACAGTAACAGTGTGTTCCACACAGTGTCATAATGCCCTCCCTGAGGCAGCTGATACATCCTGAAGTGAATGAAAGTTTTATTTATTTTTATATATTGCTGATAAAATAAGACATAAGAAAGGTACCACTTTTAAATAAGAATACCTTTATAAAGGGGTTATAAATGGTTTACAATTAGTTTATTAATGGTTGCTAATTAGGTTGTAAATGCCTAAATCATTATTAATCAGTTATAACACATCATTAGAAAGGGCAACAATGTAGATAGCAGAGGATTCACTATTTGACAAACAACAGGTCATTGCTGCTCTTTCTATGTATGTGTTATAACTGATTATTACTTATTTTTAAGGCATGTACAACCTAATTAGCAACCATTAATAAACTAATTGTAAACCATTTATAAACCAGACAATCCAGCAGAGATGTTCAAAACTGATCATCTAAACAAGAGGAGCTTAATTTGAAGATCTAAAATATTGTATAAAACAGATTTTGGATTGTTTAACACACTATTGTATTTCCGTTTACTAAATTTAATTTTATATGTTTTTATTTGTAGTTTGGATGAGTTTAGTGTTAATCTACAATACAGCAACAACAGCACACACTGCCAGCATATTTTCCATTACACACAATGTTTCCCAGCAATGGGCAGATGGACACCCCACCACACACTCCCAAAAGACACACACACACACACACACACACACACACACACACACTCTGACTGATGTCACAGGTGACGAGCTGAAGAGCCAGAGGCAGCCATTTTGAAACACACTAGCCTGCTGTAAACAGAGCACATCCTGACCTCATCATCAACACCGCAACACCACTTGAGACACACACACACACACATGCAAACCGTCTGATCCCTGCTCTCCTTATGGTCACCTGATCCCTCGGGATCACCACTCGACCTTCGACTTTAGACACATGAGCCGTCCCCAGCCAGGAGCTCCACCCAACCAGAAACTGTGAGAGTGTGTGTGGTGTGAGTGTGTGTGTGTGTGTGTGTGTGTGTGTGTATACTCTGGAGATAAAAGTTATGTGCTCTACTAAACACACACCTGAATCACATCATTCATTCACTCGCCCACATTTACAAACCCCACTGAGAGATCTTACACAATCACTACTAACACCATACTATAGACGCCTCTGCTGAGAAACTACATCATTATAAGTATAATATATGGATGGTTTATACTAAACCAAATGGACAATTTTCCTAAGTTTGATTGACCATTACTCTAGAATACAACAGTAATATGACTTATAACGTATATGGTTAATAGTATAGAAAGTGTTGTTCAATAATATAATGGTGTCATTTGATAATAATTTGATTCCCTGGTTTTATAGAACTCCAAATCTAGCTTTGTGCAAAAAACGAATGGACAGTTTTCCATCATATAGAAGCTGAGAAACTGGCATTCAGTATAATATAATGATGGTTTATGCAAAACCGAATGGACATTTTTTCTAAGTTTGACCTCACATTAGTCTAAAACGCAACAGTAAGATAACTTAGAACTTTTATGGTTTATAGTATTGAATGTTTCCTTCAATAATCTATTGGTCTCATTTGAAAGCAGTTTGATTAGCTGGTTTTGTAGGACTACATTAATTAATATTATTAGACAGGAAAAAATATACATTTTTCTGAAGTTTGACTGCCCTTTACTCCAAAGTGTTAGAGTAAAATCACTTAGAACTTTTATGGTCAGTAATATGAAATGTTTTCTTTGTGGATTTATTGGTGTCATTTGATAACAGTTTGATTTGCTGGTTTTATAGAACTTCAAAATCTGCTTTATGCAAAACCAAATAGATATTTTTCCTAGGTTTGACCTTCCATTACTACAAAATGCTACAATAAAATTACTTATAACTTTTATGGATAATAGTATTGAAATTGTTCTTCAATATTATAATGGTGTCATTTGATAATAGTTTGATTTCCTGGTTTTATAGAACTCCAAATCTTGCTTTGTACAAAACCAAATTGATAATCTTCAAACTGGAATCAAATCAGAGACCTCTGGTATCTCAGATCTGAGGTCTTTTCACTCATTTGTTTAAGTGAGCAACAGTAAAAGCTAACTATAATTGTGCTACTAGAAATTAGGAATACATTACATTGTTAAATAAAATGCTGGGGAAACTCTATGCCGTGAAAACTGCCGTGATGTTTTAAATGTTTGTAGAGTTTGTCTCTCTCTTTTTTATTTTCTGTCACAAGCAGTTTTTTCTCTTGTTTCCATGTTTTTTAATGATTTTTAATAAGCAACAATCAACCATGCTGAATAACAGCACACTTTTAAATCCATCAAATATAAAAACTACATATTGTGCAGGACGCTTAAAAAATATATGTAAAAAAATGCTTATAATTGTCTGGGCTGAGACCTGGATCTTTAGATACCCAGGCAACGCCCCTGGTGCACGCGGCAACTGTAATTCATCTTTTCCCAAAAATATGTTATAATTTTATTGCTTATAACTATTAACAAGCTTTACATATTTTTTTCACTAATATGCTTACTAATATAATGATGATTTTTCACAAGCCTTATTTTTTGGTGGCCTACGCTCAGTGCTGACAGTGGCTCCAACTAACATGATGTAAAATGTAAGATAAAGTTTAAGTGAATCTTGCTTTCTTTTGGCTGCATCTCTTCATATTTCCATAGCAACAGAATCAGCATTTTATCCTGCGGTCAGACAGATATTTTTCCCTGAATAGGGTTTTTGTAGCATAAAAGTAAAACTCTTTAAATCAAACAGAGCTGTATATTGTGTGTATAAATCACAGAATTCAGTATAATATTACTTGAATCTCCCTCTTGGTGGCTGTAGTACAGTATTAGAGAACCACTTTAACATGAATAAAAAATTCACAGTGAGAACAAGTCTAAAAGTACAGCGCAGAAAAATACAGCCTTAAAACAGCAGGAAAAGATTTAAAACTGTGTTAAAATTAAACATTTCAATAAATATAGTGGGAAAAATCTACACCTCCTCTATATTCATACAAAATAGAGGTGAAAACTAATTAATTAATTTACATTACAATTTGCATTTAAAAAGCACATCTTCTATGCAAACAGTTGGTTTTACGACCCAGTTGTCATAAAACATACATTTTTGACCGCACCAAAAAGGCACCTAAATTGCTCATAACCAATACAATTAGTTGTGGGCGTGGCCATGCCAGATTATATCTTATGCAAAGAAATTTAATAAATTAATTAGATGTTATTTTCTAGAACAATAAAACTAAGTAAGGCTGGTAAAAGATATTTTAACTGTTTTAAACTCACATAATAATTCTGCATTTAACTTAATTATTAATCATTATTTATTAAAGCTGACAGAATGCTTTTACTCAGTGTTTTAAATTGTTATTGGTTATTGATTGTTCGTATACAGTACATAACAAGTGTGTTAAAAATTGCTCAGATGCAGTTTTACAAGCCTATTTACAACCCTGTTATTTTCCTTACTATTGGCTGGTTTATGCTACTGCAGTGGAACAGTCTAGCTTAGCTTAGCATAGACATAGCTTTTTTGTATATGACTTTTTATAATGATTCCTTAGAATTACTGAGAATTGTCTGGCTCTATTTAATCTGTGCAGTTAACACACACACACATAATAAGGCCCTATTTTACACCATGCACAAGGAGCGTTGTGATGCTCATTGCTATCTTACACTCGACCAATAGTCTTTTTTCACTCCTTCCACCTGCATCGTGCACCGTGCAGCTTGATTTAGGGCGTGTCAGTGTGTCTTTGCTATTAGAACCGTGGGAAAAGTATGCTTTGTACTAGGCATGTACTAATTCTCTTATTAATTAATCATGGTTGTGGTTAATTTTGGGAGTAACGTGAAATAATGAACCAATCAGAGTGTCTCTTGCTCATCATTCTCTTTAAGAGTAGATCAGGTGAGCTCTGTCTTTGGTGGATTGCTATTGTAACGGTGCAGCTACCTGGACGTGTTCAACAAACTCTTCTCAGCAGAGGAAACTGAGCTGCTGGTTGACGCTGTGAAGGAGCTCCAGCAGCTCATTTACGGGAACAGCAATGTTATTTTATTTACTATTCTGTTTATTGTTGATGTAAAAGTTGGGTTTGCGTTGCCAAGATAGCGATGAATGTCTGACTGTTGGCGTCTGTCTAGGTTGTATTCAGTCAGTGGAGCTCCTGTGTTTTCTGTTACCAAGATAAACAAGATAAAACTCCAGAAATGTACCTGAACACACCTCATTTCCAGAACACCACGCCCATCAGTGTAGATATATTCAGAAGCTCTGCTGCTGTTTAAGGTAGAATGTGTAAAAATAGACTGTTGGTGGAGTGTAAGATTGCATGTAAGAGTACCGCGACACATTTTGCACAGGCTCCAGTTAGAATACAAATGAAATCAACAGGTCTTTCTATCTTTCGTTCATTGTTGCGGATGCTAACGCTAAATGTAGCGGCTCTGTAAAGATGCAGATAGGCTCGCTATCCCTTACACACTCTTTTATCCCTGGTTGAAAGTGACTGGCGGTCTCTGTAAAGCGGCACGATGGCAGTTGGTAAGATACACACACCCCCATCTATTATTCACACCAACTAAAGAACTGAGGGACGAATTCTGATCAAGGAAAACCACTAAGGACCCCGATTACAGGACTTTTACTTTAGATGAGCTTGTGGTTTCAGGACACGGTCAATACAGCTCACACTCAGCTCTGTAAAAAATGAAGAGATCACTTCAGTTTCTGATTCAGTTTCTCTGATTTTGCTATTTATAGGTTTATGTTTGAGTAAAATGAACATTGTTGTTTTATTCTATAAACTACAGACAGCATTTCTCCCAAATTCCAAATAAAACTATTCTCATTTAGAGCATTTATTTACAGAAAATGAAAAATGGCTGAAATAAAAAAGAAGATGCAGAGCTTTCAGACCTCAAATAATACAACAAAAAAATACACTTCAAAGTTTAGCTACCACTTTAAAATAAGACTTCCCTTATAAAGGGTTTATACATGGTTTATAAATGAGTTTATTAATTATTATTGAATATTAGATTGTAAATGCTTAAGTATGTAGAAAGATTTGACAGTATAAATAAGTGTGGAAGCACATTTGAAAATTTTCAGGTCACTGTTGCCATTTCTATTTATGTGTTGCTACAGATATATTTTTAACTGCTAATTAATGGGTTTTAAAGTATTTGCAACCTAATTAATAACCTTTAATAAACTCATTTATCACCATTCATAAAGCCTTTATAAAGGCAGTCTTATTTTAAAGTGTTACCCAAGTTTATATTCAATATTCATAAAGTTTTAAGAGTTCAGAAATAATCAATATTTGGTGGAATAATCCTGGTTGGTTTTTAATCACAGTTTTTTTTTTTTATGCATCTTGGCATCATGTTCTCCTCCACCAGTCTTACACACTGCTTTTGGATAACTTTATGCTGCTTTACTCCTGGTGCAACAATTCCAGCAGTTCAGTTTGGTGGTTTGATGGCTTGTGATCATCCATCTTCCTCTTGATTATATTCCAGAGCTTTTTTTAATTTGGTAAAATCAAAGAAACTCATCATTTTTAAGTGCTCTCTTATTTTTTCCAGAGCTGTTGTATATCATTGGTTGTTTTTGGGTTCAGGAAGTGAACGTCTGGATCTTTCAGTTCAATAATCCTCAGTGCTGAACAGAACTGTTTGAAAGGCACGGGGCCAGAAAAGCCTGACATAAAGAATAAAATCATTACTGCTGTGCTCCCGCTAAAACAAGCAGCAGCAGAGAGAGGATTGATGTAAAAGTCACTTCATAAACTACGACGCTGAAGATGATGAACGACCGAGTCTGAGATGCTCGTCTGTGAAGCAGTTTCTACATACTGACAACTGTCTGAAATGAAGCTTAAGCTGAATGATAATGATACTGGGAAATAGGACAGACCTGTTACAATAACAATATTGTATGGACAATATATCATTAAAGACATTATTGTGATAAATTATATTATTGTAATTTAAAGACCATTAAATGCCACTGACATAATTTACTTACAATTACACATATATAGCACCTTTTTGCCACTTAAGAATGCATACAATTACATTCTATACACACACTAAACACACAATGGTGTGAGAGGTGGCAGCCAATCAAGCACAGCATACTCTCAACCGGAAACCACTGTCCACCTAAGCTAAGATAACTCTTGAATACCAATCCATCCATACCTGGGCTTACCGTCACACACACGTTCATACACCAGAACAATTTTATGGTATAATAAAACTTTAATATACAATTTACCTGCTCTCCATGGTTTTGGACTGTGGAAGGAAACCAGGGTGTGATGATATAATAGAATAACAAAAAAGTACACCCTTTTAAATTAAACAGTTTAATGCATACCTGTCAAGTCTCCCGTTTTGGCCGGGAAACTACCGTATTTTACTCCTCTTTCCCGCCGTCCTCCCGTATTAGTATTTTCCCGTAAATTTCCCGTATTATACTAAAATAAAAAAATATATATTATTGAGGAGACAGGGCACTGACCGCTCTCTTAACCAATCGTGG
Source organism: Astyanax mexicanus (assembly GCF_023375975.1). Taxonomy (NCBI): domain Eukaryota; kingdom Metazoa; phylum Chordata; class Actinopteri; order Characiformes; family Acestrorhamphidae; genus Astyanax; species Astyanax mexicanus. Next base: position 1,274,704 of record NC_064409.1, read on the forward strand.
AGCCGATTCAAGGAGAAAGTCCCGCCTTTCAGGAGAAACAGCCAATCAGCTTGCAAAGGAGGGTCAGTGTGGGAAAGCCCCCCGTCGCTGTGAGTTCAGGCAGCTAGTTAGAGCAGCTGATGTTAAAACATACATGGATATACAGCAATTTTTCTAAAAGAAAGGTAACGGTAGGCTAATCATGTAAACTGTGATGAGATTTTTCTGATAGCTGTTTAAAAATACAACTTGTGACTTTAGAAAAAAATACAGCTTGTGACTCTAGAACTAGAAATGTGGAGAGGACCGAAATTAACTGAACTGATCAGGGGTGGAGTGATCAAAAGAAAGAAGTATTAATTAAAAATTATTGTGTAGGCCCCTTAGGACTCATTTTTACTGATGGAATATATCTGGTCCATGTCCTTTTAGTAAAAGCTCATAATACTATTTTTAGTTCACCAACAGTCATTTTGCAGAATTTGTGCACCCTTTGTTCAATTTTAAATCCATTAAATAAATAAAAGATATATCATATAAAAGAGTGCATTTATGGCAAAAAGACATGAAATCTTAATTTTTTAAAAAATAAATAGAAAAGGGTTTTTAATTTGGCTGTATTAAAAGAATGACATATGTAGGAATGTCCACAACATTTCAGATTCTGATAATCTAATTGTAGTGTGTAAGTGGTTCACATGTGGTTATTTTAGATTTTTTGTAAACCTGTTTTAAAATGTAAGGGATACTGAACCTTCGTTGGGCTGGTGGGACGGCTTTAGGAGTACAGAGGAAAATATCCCTTATTCTTAAATCTAAAACTTGACAGGTATGGTTTAATGTTTATTTAGACGCAGTTATTGCAGCACTGGCTAAAATACTGTTTACTGTTTACTGCAAGTAATTGGTTGCACTCAGAGAAAAGGGAGCTGGATACTTTTGCACACTTTTTTTTCTTCTTCTTTACTGTTTTTTTTATTTGTAATTATTTTTTTTATTCGTGCACTGTTTTCTTACCACTTCACAACTATATACCACATTGTGTTGGTCTTTCCCTGTTAAATTTACACAATTAAATATATTTATGTTTGTGGTTGTAATGTGTGCAGGTGTATGGATCACACTAAACAAATAGGGAGTGGGAATGGTATATGTTTATACTTCTCTACATCCAATCACAATCAGATTCACTCTATGGATGGAGAGATTTATCTGGATAGGGGTTTTATTGAACGATGAGAAGCTGAATTAAAAACGAGGCTGTTTTTATTCAAATGTAAGGGGTAGAAAGTTCAGATAATTGTGTGAAAATGTAAAATACTTATTGCAGTAAAGTAAAGATAACCTACATTTCTACTGAAGTAATGAAATAAAGTATTTATTTTGGTATTTTCTCTACAGCTTCCCCCCGGCTCTGTGCAGCTCGTGCCGCTGAAGGTTGGCATGGTGGCACGCTGATGCCTCGCCGGGTCTGAGTCGTGACAGCGGGCGCGGTCGAGACGCAGCGGCGGGGAGGCACTCGTGCAGCCATGCGGCTCTTCACGGGGCCTGTGGTGATCTGCTCCAGGAGAAGCATTCAGAGCAGCCCTGGTGAGTCAATAACAGCTATCTGTCTACCTGTCACTGCTGGATAGAGGAGGCGGGGGAGATAAGAGGTTTTGGCTGATCTCGGGCTCTATATATGCCAGACTGATGTGCAGTGCTAGCCCTCCATCTTAAAAACATTAAAAAAATGCATGTAGCCCACAGTTAAATACTTTATTAAATATATTTAATAGATATAATGGTGGAATACTGATATTGCATTAACTACCCAAAAGTCATTGATTCGTTGACATATTGGACCATCTTCGTTTCTTCATTCAGTGTTCCAGTAGTTGCTTTTTATTTTATCTTTATCTTATCAATAACTTTATTAGTGCAGTTCTTCTTCTCCTGTCAGGTTAACTCTAATTTTAATTCTAATTCTTCTCTTCTCTGCTGAGAATCATGATCATGTTGATCTAAAGAGCTAAAGGCTAAAGCTGCTGTTTCCATGTGGGTCAGCCAGACGTTGTCACGCCTGGCCCTGTTTCCTGTCTGTCCTCGTGCCTGTGTTGTCCCACGTGACCCGTGCCCCTGTGTTCTGCCTGTGATTTTCCATTACCTCATGTCTCATTTGTAGCTCCACCCCTTCCCCAGGTGTTTCCACTCCCAGTGTGTTTCCTGTTATGTTAAAAAGCTTTCCTCTGTCACCTGTCCGGGTCGGTCTTTGCACTGTCTCCCGTTGTCTGTCCTTCTGCGTTTCTCTGATCTCAGTGTTTCCATAGCCTTTACCCGAGTCCCTTGTTCTGTGTTTATCTCTGTTTATTTTCTAGTTCCCTGTTTAGTTTTCTAGTTTATTCCCTTGCCCTGTTTAAGTTCATCCTGTCTAGTTTTATAGCCTCTGTTTCTTGTTTTTCTTTGTTTCTTGTTTACTTGTTTATTTGTTTATATTTATTTAATAAATTCGCCCTACCTGTGTTTACGTCCGCCTCCTCGTCTCTCTGCCTGGGTCAACCCTGACAAAAAGACCGACCATCATGGACGTAAACCAGTGGTATGCTGCTCGGAAGGCGGACCTGGAGTATCTCCGCCTCCTCGCCGAGCAAATCCGGGGAGATGACCCGCTCCCAGCGCCTTTCCTCGGGTTGGAGCCCGTCAGCCCAGCTTCAGTGGCGCCCACCGAGACCCACAAGGGGATCCCGTGGACTGGCTCCAGGATGGCGATCCGCCATGCTCCATTCGGGACCCCGGCGTTGGAATCCCCGAGGCCCCAAGGACGCCGCAGGCCTCGGGGTAGACGTTTTAAGGGGTCCCGCCAGCCGGAGGAGGAGCCCGTTTCCGGGGAGGATTTTCTTGGGGGGGCGCTAGGGCTGTGTGCGGTCAGCCTCGATCCTCGCCCCGACGAGGACGGGGGTGGCATGGATGCAGGCTGTGAGGAGTCCTATTCCTGGGACTACTCCGATCTCCTCACACCTGCATCCAGTGAAGAGGAGTTTGAGGACTGCCCTCCTGCACCAGCCCGCCAGCCGCTACTTCCTCCTGCGGTAGCTGCCGATCCGCGCCCTGTGTCTTTCGCGGTGGCAGCCGAACTGCAGGCCGTGATTCCCGCGGTAGCAGCAGAACCGCGCTCCGAGACCCCCTGCGCGGCGAGCCAGCCGCGGTCAATGACTTTCCCCGCGCTCCTCACGCCGGACTCTGCACGAAAGAGTAGGAATCCAGTCCGGGTTTTTACTTCACCCGCAGCTTCGGGCTCCAGTGCTGCAGCGGATCTCTTCATGCCACGCCCCGTGAAGCACGCGTCTGAGGCGCTGCACCCCATGATACGAGCGGCGGCCGCGCCGCTCTCCGAGATTTCAGCGGCGGCCGCGCCGCTCTTCGAGACTTTAGCGGCGGCCACGCCGCTCTCCGAGATTTCAGCGGCGGCCGCGCCGCTCTTCGAGACTTTAGCGGCGGCCACGCCGCTCTCCCAGACTGCAGCGGCGGCAGCGCCGCCCTCCGAGATTTCAGCGGCGGCCGCGCCGCTCTCCGAGATTTCAGCGGCGGCCGCGCCGCTCTCCGAGATTTCAGCGGCGGCCGCGCCGCTCTTCGAGACTTTAGCGGCGGCCGCGCCGCTCTCCGGGACTTCAGCGGCGGCCGCGCCGCTCTCCGAGATTTCAGCGGCGGCCGCGCCGCGCTCACAGACTGCAGCGGCGGCGGCGCCGCTCTCCGAGATTTTTGCGGCGGCCACGCCGCTCTCTCAAGCACCAGCAGTCCCAGCTGCTCCAACTCAGGCACCAGCAGTCCCAGCTGCTCCAGCTCCGGCCCCAGCAGTCCCAGCTGCTCCAGCTCCGGCCCCAGCAGTCCCAGCTGCTCCAGCTCCGGCACCAGCAGTCCCAGCTGCTCCAGCTCCGGCCCCAGCAATCCCAGCTGCTCCAGCTCCGGCCCCAGCAGTCCCAGCTGCTCCAGCTCCGGCACCAGCAGTCCCAGCTGCTCCAGCTCCGGCACCAGCAATCCCAGCTGCTCCAGCTCCGGCACCAGCAGCTCCCAGAACTATGTTTGGGCCCAGGCCCCGTATTTCCAGGCCTGCTCCTAGGCCTCCTGACTTTGCCCCCAGTTATGTGCCCAGGCTATCCCCACAGACTTTTGCCGGTCCTGGGCACCCACCTGTGTTTTTGGTTCCCCTGTCTCTCCCTGTCCTGGTCCCTGTATCTGTGTTCGTGCCTGTTCCTGTCCCCTGTGGTTTTACTGTTCCTGTCCCAGTCACTGTGTTTGTTTCCGTCCCCGTCAATGTTCTTGTCCCTGTTCCCAGTGTCCGTTCCCTGTCCAGTCTCTGTCCCCTGTCCTGTCTCCAGTCACCTGTCCAGTTCCCCGTCCAGTCTCAGTCACCTGTCCAGTTCCCCGTCCAGTCTCAGTCACCTGTCCAGTTCCCCGTCCAGTCTCAGTCACCTGTCCAGTTCCCCGTCCAGTCTCAGTCACCTGTCCAGTTCCCCGTCCAGTCTCAGTCACCTGTCCAGTTCCCCGTCCAGTCTCAGTCTCCTGTCCAGTTCCCCGTCCAGTCTCCGTCTCATGTCCAGTCTCCATCTCCTGTCCAGTTCCCTGTCTAGTCTCCCTAGTTTATTTTGGTTTGTTTCGCTGTTCTTTGTTTATTTGTTTATTTATATTTATTTAATAAATTCGCCCTACCTGAGTTTACGTCCGCCTCCTCGTCTCTCTGCCTGGGTCAACCTTGACAGACGTCTTCCTGTAGCAGTTTTTATCTCCAGTTTCTGCTCAGTGCTCTCTGGCTTCATCTGTAAATTCACCCTATTTTGCGTATTTTTTTAATGTGCATTTGAAAATTCATTTATTATCCAAAAACTCGACAGTGTGCCTTATAATCTGGTGCGCCTTATGCAGACTTCCCAAGTCTCCCGGAAGTTGCGCGAGTCTACTGCATATCAATAGTAAGTCAGATACAATTTCCCAGAATCTAGAACCACACAGGGGAAGAAAGGCAGACGGAGAGAAAGCCACTCCCCTCGTGTGCATATTCATGAATGCATGAAAAACAGGCGTTCTGATTGGCCTGTTCTCTACAAAGAGAGTTTTTAACGTGGGCGGGCAGTGTTTTTTTTCACTTTTTTTTGTGAGAAGGAGCATTATGGTGGAGGCAGAGCCTTCCAAAAAGAGGAAATATAGAACTTATTTCACCTCACACTACTCTAAAGTATATCCTTGTCTTTTAAAAGTAAAAAGTCTTGTACAGTTGATAATAGTGATTTCGCATTTTCCACGGGCAATAGCAAAAAGTAAAGTTCTGTTATCCTTTGGTATCCATTGGTGTGAGCAAAAGTTATTGTTTTTTTGTTCGGGAGATACAAAGTCCACGTCTGGGGGAACTTCCCTGAATTTTTTATATTTTTGCAACTTGTGATGTCTCCTTATGTATGAATTCCACCAGTCAGTAAAGCCACTCCACAGAGGTACAGAGTTATAAAAGGGTGAGTTTTCAGTGCAGAAGTTTCTCCAGCACTAAGGCTGGGTGCAGCAGCATTAGTGTTAGCATTAGCCACTAACTGCAGCACTAGCTCTTTCGCTAGCTCTTTCAGAGTTGAGTATATTGGACTGTAGTCTGCTAATGAACCGCTAGCTAAAATATAACTCTGGTTTACTGAAACAGTTAGTGTTTAACAAAACAGTTTAGCATTTACGTCCCGCTAGTTATTCTAGTTATTATAAGATGAAAGTGTGAATGTGATGTAAGTGTGTAAGTGTGTAAATGCTGCTGCAGTAGAGAGTAACATCAGTAACACCATCTGTTCCAGCACTGATTTACTACAGATAAAGAATTTTTTTATCCTTTTATTAACTTTATTTACTTAAATTTTAGTGCATTTCTTTTTATTTAAATGCCCTGTCAGTATACTGCAACATTTTGTACACTGGGATTTGTACCATTGTTCCGGTTATTGAGTAATCAAACCTCCTGAAAATAGACTTTTAGCGGGGTGTAAGATAGTGATGAACATCACAACACGCCTTGCACAGGGTGTAAGGTAGAGTTTTATGTCATTTAATTTTTTAACGGACAGCCTTTCTGTCTTTTTCTCAAGTATCACAGTCAGTGTTGATGCTCTCCTCAATATGAATCATATATCATATCAAAATTAGCATCTATTAAGCAGTGAAACTCATAGAAACAGATGTGCGATGACATCATTTAAAATCATTCTGAGGGGTTTAGATGGATGCTGTAATAAAGCAATGTCTGGCTCACACTTCATCTCTTTCACTCACACTCATCCTGTTCACCACACACACACTAATACACACTAACACACACTAACACACACCAACACACACTAACACACACTAACAGAGCTGGAACTGTTGCAGTGGAGTGAGACACTGTGGCATCTGTTAATGTGTGAGTGATAATGAATTCATGATTTTGAGTTTCTGCAGTACGAGTGTGTGTGTGTATGTTAGAGGCTACAGTAGTGTTTTACTGCATTTACATTTATATTTAGAGTATTTAATAGATACCCTTATTCTCAGCGACTTTGAAAATTTCCAGAGCTAGTTTGTAAAGACTCGAATCAGAAAGATACATCAAGCTTTAACAATGCCTGGTTTAAACAGCAGCAGAGCTTCTGAATATATCTACACTGATGGGCGTGGTGTTCTGGAAATGAGGTGTGTTCAGGTACATTTCTGGAGTTTTATCTTGTTTATCTTGGGAATGGAAAACACACTCAGTGCGCCACTGACTCATTTAAACCCAGACAACAGTCAACAGTCAGATGAGCAATAAACAGAATAGTAAATAAAATAACATTGCTGTTCCCGTAAATGAGCTGCTGGAACTCCTTCACAGCGTCAACCAGCAGCTCAGTTTCCTCTGCTGAGAAGAGTTTGTTGAACACGTCCAGGTAGCTGCACCGTTACGATAGCAATCCACCAAAGTCAGAGCTCACCTGACTCTAATGATCAAGTGAAAAATTAACCACGCCCATGATTATTAATTAAGAGAATTAGTACATATATACATACATGTGCTTGCGTTTCAAGCAGCAAAAGGCGAAATACTTTTCCCGTCGTTACGATAGCAAAGACACACTAACACTAACCCTAACCCCACTAAATTAAGCTGTGTGATGTGATTTAAGTACTGTATGAAGAAGCTGGTCTGTTTTATGCAGTAGAGGATGATTAATGGAGGACAGACAGCACAGCACAACAAAAAAACACGTCTAAAAGCATATTTTACTTCAATATTTCAACATGCTGTCTGTCTTTATCTTTAATTACAACAGCTTTCATCTTAACTAAATCCTTCATCGCAGCACACACACACACACACACACACACACACTCTCACACTTAGCGATTCGTAAAGGGAACAGAAATTACCAGCTGACACCGAGACAGATGGAGCTAGAAGGCCTGTGTTAATATGTGCCTGATTAAAAAGCTGAAGAGGTCCATGCAGGAAGTCTATTGGGCTCTTCTCTATTAATGGCCAGAAACACTGTGTTTTAGTGCTGGGCGGTATGAGCAAAAACGGTATATCACGCTATATCACAGTATATCACGGTATTTTTATTTTATCTTATATATATATGTTGACTGCTGTCAGGGTTTTAATCAGTCAGTGGCGCACCTGTGTTTCTCGCCACCAAGATAGAAACAGAAACACTCCTGAACGCAGATCACTTCCAGACCACCACACCACGCCCATCAGTGTAGATATATTCCTAAACTCTGATGCTATTTTAACAGTATGTGCATAATATGGGGAAATATATGGGGAACATGATGACGGGGTATAAAATAGCAACGAGCATTGCAACAGGCCTTTCACAGGGTGTAGGCTTGTAGGGCTTTTATTATGTATTTAAGTACGTATTATTTAAAAAAGTAATTTAAATGTATGTATTTCTTTGCCATGTTAAGTATACTTTAAAAAATATACTTGGCAATGCTTCATAATTTTGATTCTTCTTCATAATACTTTTTCTTATTATTTTTTTTATTTAAAATTTTACTGTTATTCTTTTATATGTTTTTTAATTTGACTTTTTGTATTTTTTAGAAGTCTATAAAAGGTGCTATATAAATAAACTTGCCTTGCCTTACTTTGTAAGTACAAAGTATTTACCTTCTAAAACACGAGCTGTATCATAGAGCATTACCATTACCACCTTAAATGCACTTTTCTTTTACAAGAGTTAGAATTACTGTATAATTGTATTACTATACTATACTAAAAGAAGTGTATCGGCTCTCAGTATGTTAACAGGATGCTCCAGAGGCTCAGAAGCTCACTCAGTACCTCATCTCACACAGCCCCCAGATATTTGCTGGATCCACTGCTTTTAATCTTGAATTAATGTGGCTTTGCGGGTGAGAGGGGGTAAAAAAGAGGGAGGATGTCTTTAAAATCGCAGCTCACTGGAGAGCAGCACTCGTTTTGCTTCAGTAGTTCAGTAGCGGCACGAAAGCCTTCGACTAAACCTTCTGATAAACAGCCAACAAAGTCCTGCTGCTATTAAATATTTACAGCAGCACTCCAGTCAGGCCTGGTTCTAGTGGTGGGGGGGGCTGAGGGGGCAGTTATCCCCCCCCCCCCCCCCCCAAGCGCAATGCATGTAACAACTATATCTTTTTCTGAAGAAGTCTCTGAACCAATCATGCTTTTAAATTTTGCTGTGCATATTTAGTTAAAAAAGAGAATTCCTTGTTGTGTTTTACTGTATTCATGATTATTTGCATCTGTTTAAATCATTTGTGGTGCTTTTTTCTCAGTTAAAAACACTCATATTGCTGAGATAAATGGATTAGTCTTTTGCAATTTGCTTTGGTGCCTAAAACTTTTGCACAGTGCTGTATAAGGGTAAATTAAACAAATTAAACACTTTTTCCAGTTTAAACTATTAGACTTCCACAAGTTGACGTTAAACGCTAAGCTGTGGTGATTTGTTGCTCAGTGTTATTTGCTTCTACAACTATATATTTTTCTGAAAAAATCTCTGAACCAGTCACAAAAAATGAATTTTGCTGTGCAACTTAAATATATTTCCTTGCTTATTTCTACTATATTTGCTTTTTGAGTCATATATTGTTCGTAAAATGCCAGAAATGTTTGGAGAATTAAGTTTATACCTTATATAAATTCCGTTTTTAAATGTGGTAAATCAGGTGAGCTGCTGAACTGCGGAACTGAACATAATATACACATGCTGGCTGAGGAGCATCCAGGAGAAATCTGGATCTGGAATCTCTACACTTAGTTCTTCAGCTTAAGTGGCTCACAAGATACTTACAACATACTTATAGTTAAAAATGATAAGTCCTCGTTACGTTTTACTGTATTTATGATTATTTGCATCTGTTTAAATCATATGTGGTGCTTTTTTTTCTCAGTTAAAAACACTCATATTGTTGAGATAAATGGATTAGTCTTTTGTAATTTGCTTTAGTGCCTAAAAAGTTTGCACAGTACTGTATAAGGGTGAATTAAACGAATTCTAAGCCTTTTAACCCGTTTGTTGCTTAACTTGTAGCATTAGCAGCTTGATGTGCTTGATGTGAATCATGCCTCGCACAAAAGATCAAGCTCTCAGAAGACCTACATTCAAGAATTGTTAAGTTGTTGACTTGCATGAAGCTGGAAAGGGTTACAAAAGTATCTCTAAAAGCCTTGATGCTCATGTGTCCACATTATGACAGACGTCCTGTAAAGGTGACTGTAAGAGCACAGTGCAGAATGATCAATGAGGTGAGGAAGAATCCTAGAGTGTCAGCTAAAGACTTTACAGTGCGTCATTTTCTGTTTTAGCCAGTATTATTAGCTCTGGCTTTAAAAATATGACTATTAACATGCCCACGCATTATGTTCTTCCATATGCATGCCCCCCCCCAAGCGAAGCAGTCTAGAACTGGGGTTAAATCCAGTGTTTTTCACGCTAATATCTACGTTTCTTTAACATGATGCTGAAAGCGGAGGAGGAATGCTAACGCCGCTGTTATTCAGCGTTCAGGCATATGTTGGACGCATATGGCTGCAGTCATCAGCTCGCCGTCACATGGTGTTCAGCTCTTATGAATGACACATGTTGTTTACAGAGTAAAAAATGTGATTTTTCTCCCTGTAAAAAAAACAACCACTTTAAATAAATCTGCACGGTGCACGGTCGGCAGATCGGCTTTGAGATCACTGAGTAAAATAGTTTAACTACCCTTGAGAAAGGAATTATAGTTTAAAAGCATTAAAAGTATGTTGAAATTGGGTAGGGAATACTAAAAGTGATTTTTCTATTTAATATACTTAATATACTAATATAAAAACACATTAATCCTTAAATATACTTTCTCTGTATTTCCACAAAATGTATTTTTAAGCAATTTGCTTTTCAAATATAAAAAATGTGTAAATATAAAAGTGAATTTCAGTTAAATAATAGCAAAGTGAAATAAAATACATTTATGTTCATTCAAGGTACTTTTCTCTTTTTAATTTTTTTATGCTTTTATTTTTTTAAACTGCAGGAAGCATAAGAGAATGAGTGAGAATGAGCATCTGTTAAGTTTCTTTTTGGAGTTTTGCATAAAATTATATCAATTCTTTTTAACGTCCTTTTTTCTATTTTTTTACTATTATAATAATATAATAAACCTTATTTATAAAGCACTTTTCACACATTAAAATGCAGCTCAAAGTGCTGTACATAAAGAAAGAATAAAATCTGAATAAAAAGAAAAAAAGGAAAAGGGAAAAAAAAACAAAGTAAAATTAAAGTAAAATTGAATTTCAGACTAGTCACAAATTTTCATACGTATGCTTGTTTTTGTATAAGTATTTTGTTTGTATGTATTTTTAATCTTAATGTGACTATCCTGGTTAAATAAATATATAGGTAAATAAATAAATAAATAAATAACAATTAAGATAAGACAATAGAAAATAACATAAACTAATAAAAATGGTGAAACTGTAAAAAAACAAATAAAATAATAATATTAGTTTAAATTACAAAAGGTTGTGACTGTGATATATTAAAGTAAATCAACTAAAACAAAAAGATAACAAAAAAATCAAAACATAAAACAAAATTAAAACATAAAAAATTGTAAATCGATACATACTGTATATTGATGTATAATAATACAAATGGCTCAGTTATTAAATAGTTTAGAAAAGTGTATAAAAGTATGTCTTCAGCTGTAATGTAATATAATGTAATGTAAATGAACAGGTGTAATTGCAAATGTTACATTACATTACATTACATTACTGTTGGCAGATGCTATTGTCCAAATAGACTAACAATAATTTGCATAATTTCCTCCTCTATACTGTATTTCACTAGAAAACGGATGGTAGTATATAGAAAATTTAAAAAAAGAAAAAGAAAAATAAAGAAATTAAGGAAGTTACACTGAATGTGATTTTCTTGATTGTATCCCTTAATGGACTAATGCACCAAGCTAATGTTGCTAATGCTAATCTAACTCTGATCTCTATTCTGGTGTCTTCTCTTTGAGATGTTACAGATCACTCTCTGTATCTCACCCTTGCATATGCCGTCTCTCGCACACTCTCGCACGCTCTCGCACGAGCTCAGATTCCTATTAGCGCCTGTCACTGCTTCTTCACGAGGAATGCTACATCGCCTGCACACCAGGGAGAAAATCGCTCAGACTGATATCTATCGTCCTGATAGATTTCGACAACGAGCTTATCAATATTTCTATGGAGAAGCTCAGAGACAATCAAAGCAGACTGAGCTTCATCAGCAGCATAGATTTACCTTCACGCTGACTGCGCACCACATACAGTGCGAGCGAGAGATAAACCTGTCATCTGATTCTGATTCAGTCAAAGCTTTCCATAGGAATTCCAAAAAAAAACTGTAGTAAAAATGGACTCTCCCTAGGTGTGGTAAAGTCCTGTAAAGATGACTGCAAGAGCACAGCACAGCATTATCAATGAGGTGAGGAAGAATCCTAGAGTGTCAGCTTAAAAATGTATACATAACATACATCCTATGTATAACATTATCCGAGCATAAGATAGAAAACATAGTTTAAGATAAAAACATGAAATTGCCACTTTCTAAGAATATAATATTTGCTATTTTTGTTATTTTTTTATTTTTATTGATTATTTTTCCTAATTTTAGTAGATATAAAAGAGCCATGAAAGCAGTGAACTTGATAAAAATGTGCTTTTTTAGATACTTTTCACAGCTGAAAGCTTCATTCTTCTGGTTTTAGTTTGTTTATATCTGATCTGGATCTATTTACTCTAAATTCAGGTTGTAATTTACTGAGCGCAGAGATGAACTCAGGTGATATCCCGGCTCCTGACGGCATTACCTGTGGGCTGAGTGTTCCTACACTTGACACTGATAAGTGTGACGTGTGAAAGGTCGTGGGTTTGACGTCAGTGTTGTTGTCAATACAGGGGGGTCGCCTTTCCTGATAAAAAATAGATGAACAGATTCATTCGTCTCCACTAAACTGATAATATTATAGCACTGCTACCATATGTACTGTCTGTTTCCTTCATCCACCACAAAAAAACTATGTTTTTACAACTAAATATGATCCATGGTTCAGTTAAATCTGAAAAAAGACCATTTCTAAATAGTCTGGAGCAACAGCATTAGCGTATGCTAACTGTTAGATAATATACTGACTTCATGTGTATTAATATGTGCATTTAAAAATCGTAATTATAAACTTTTAAAATGTTAAAGTTAAAATTTCTACCTATTTTTTGTTTCTGCAAGTCTGTAGTTTGTTGGCATTTTGATGAACTTACACTGTCATGAAAAAGTATTTTTTGCTTTTTTCTCATACTTACATTTTCTGTATAAATAAGCACACTTTAATACCAAATAAATATAACCTGATTTAATATATAAACACTTTTTTTTTTAAATGATGATTTTATTTATTAAGAGGAAAAAAGCTATCCAAATACCCACACATGAATTAACTATGATTAACTACATTTTTTGGAAAGCTGAGTTACATTTTACAACTTAGGAGCATGCTACACGCTAATAATACTTACTTCTGGACAGTGGTTAGTGGCTAGCAGTGCTAGCTGGGGTTAGCAGCATGCTACATGCCAGTAATACTTATTTATGGACGGCGAAACAGCTAGTGCTTAGCGTGGTGGTTAGCAGCTAATGCTTATGCTGCTCTAGAAGTGCTAGCCAGGGTTAGCTGCAGGCTACACGCCAGTAATACTTACTTCCGGATGGCCGAAGATCTAGCGCTTAGCGTGGTTAGTGGCTAATACTAATGCTGCTCTAGAAGTGCTAGCCAGGGTTAGCTGCAGGCTACATGCCAATAATACTTAAAAAGAGCTAGCACTTAGCGTGGTGTTAGCGGCTAACGCTAATACTGCTCCAGCCTTAGTGCTGGAGAACTAAACTGAAACTCCTGTATAACTCTGTACTTTAATGGAGTGTCTTTACTGCTCCTTAATACCTGACTGAATTCATACATAAGGAGCAGCGGATTATAAGGAGCTCTGATGATTTTTGGGAAAATTTAAAAGATTAAAGGATTTTTAATGCGCTTTATAGTGCAAAAACATACGATACACAAAATATAAACTGTTTATTTTCTGGTCTATTCTCACTGGATTATAAGGCACATTTTATGCGACACTAGTAGGGAACTGGGGTGTCACCATGCTTTCCTTCTAATTAAGCTAAGTAAACAAAACTGTAATCCTTAAAAAATTTCAAACAAACACTGTATGTTAAATTACACAGATTGCTCTCCTGAAAAATAAAGGTTTTTTTGACACTAAGCTTAGATTTCCAGATTTCCGCTAAAACTGGAGCATTAGTGTTAGCAGCTAACCTCTAGCGGTAATGCTAATGCTGCTCTAGCAGTGCTAGCTGGGGTTAGCAGCAGGCTACAGGCAGATAATGCTTACTTCTGGATGATCAAAGTGCTAGCGCTTAGCATGGTTAGTGGCTAGTGCTAATGCTAATACTGCAGTGGTTTTACTGCTCCCTAATACCTGACTGATAGAATTCATACATAAGGAGCAGCAGATTATAAGGAGCTCTGATGATTTTTGGGAAAATTTAAAGGATTAAAGGATTTTTAATGCGCTTTATAGTGCAAAAACATACGATAGACAAAATATAAACTGCAGCCATTCAGCACAGTCCTCAGTTCTCTGCTATTTAAGGCCAATATGCCTCTTCACTCTTATAAACACACACAAATACACACAGTTTCAAGAAGGGGCACACTGAGCCGCGGGGCAGGAAGCAGCCGTGCTTCAGTATTTGTTATTCATGGCTGCATTTTGAAGATTGTAATCAGGGGAAGAAGCTTCTGGCTGCTATAAAAACGTGTCCTCTTTAAACAGCAGATGAGCAGAGGCAGCGTCTGCCTTAAAGATGCGGAAAAACACCCAAACACACACTCAAATGCACACCGAAACACACACACACACACACACACACACACACACACACACACACACACACACACACACACACACACACAGGGAGTGTGTGCTCAGCCCTGAGACGAGGTCGTGACAAATATAAAATATAAAAGCGTCAGAATACAGAACAGTGTCCTCATGCACAGAAGAAACGATTTATAAAACTGTGATTTATCAGCACCTCAGATCTGTGATTGGTTGAAATTCATGTGTGTGAGATGATAAACTCTGATCTATCCCAGAGGCATTTATGTGCCTGCGATCTAAATTTCCATAAATCCTCACCTATGAAATTACGCTGCATAATTACCATATGAATTATGAATCGAGAGTCGTCTGCAGGCAATACAGATGCTGCTGATGATTCTATTTGTGGGAAAAAATTGATTGTTCGTTAGGAGGAAATGGATGAGTTTGTTAGCCACTGATTTAGATGTGCAAGATTTATAGATTTATAACAGAAAATTTTATTTATCAACGAGAACCCATTAATCTGCCTGGTTTAAACAGCAGCAGATCTTCTGAATATATCTACACTGATGGGCGTGGTGTTCTGGAAATGAGGTGTGTTCAGGTACATTTCTGGAGTTTTATCTTGTTTATCTTGGTAACAGAAAACACAGGAGCTCCACTGACTGAATACAACCTAGACAGACGCCAACATAACTTTTACTTTAAATGGAATATTGCTCTGGAATATTACTCTGAGACAGCTCTCTGAGATAACAGCTCATATGCTGGCAAGACAGGCAAATCCAACCCCCATATAACTGCTAATAACCTGCTAATAACCTGCACAAGAGTTTATTAGATTCACTGCATACATTTCTTACCCAAATGCATTGAGGAAAAATTAGCCACACTGAATTTTATATTAGATATTTTATTTTTTTAATCTTTTAAGGCAAAGAAACTGTGTATAATAATTTGCTGAACATTGTGTTTAGTAAATACAGAGGCTCATTATTACCAGAAAACAATATAAAAAACTTGTTTTAATGTATTTAAATGTGTTTCTGAAGACTGTAGACTGTAAGTGTTTCCTGGGTTTGCTTTGGATTGTTTTCTTGCAAGAAGATCCAACAAAAATCATTACTAACACGATTCTGCAGGAAGAACAAGAAAACTACAGCTTTATCACATCACTTTACAGTGGGAATTAGGTTAAATCTAGTGTTTACTGCCAAAAGCTGTTTGCTGGTCTGACTATAGCACTTGGCAAACCTCCGTTTCGCTTTGGGTGACAGAAGATATAGATGTGTTTTCTTCTAGAAATGTCCTTTATTGTTCTAGATTTATCAGCTTAATTCTGATTCTTTAATAATGTAGATTTTAATGGAGATATATAATTTTTACAGTTTCAGTCTCTTTTAGAACGGGCTATTTAAGGGCTCTGTCACTTTCATGCAATTGTTTAAGTTTTTTTATGTTTAGCTTGTGCTAAATAGCAAAACACAAACCAGCTAGTTCATGCTAGACTGCAACAGAAGCACAAAACTCATTATTTGAAAGTTCTTAAATCTCTTTTATCTGCTGACTCACCATCGACAGTAGGTACAGATCCCTCACTCAGACGAAGTCTGCTGGCTAGGTTTCTCAAGCAGCAGACTGGAATTAATCCCACAATTTCTTGTTACATGCAAGTAATATTTTTATATTTTGATGTGCTGTTTTAAATATTAACTTTAAACAACTCCTCACAGTTACTCCTGCTAATATTAATTTTATAGTAAATTTACAATGTATTTTAGTCCATTTTATGAATATATTTTTACTGCAACTCATTTCTCCCTGTCTGACTTCAGTCTTTTTGAGACACTGATCTGCTGGACGTTATCAGCCGTCTGAGCAGAACTGTTTTATTTACAAGATCATCGTATCATCTGTTAGATTAGCTAACGTCCAGACAGTGAGATTCTTCCATTACAAACTGTAGGAGCTAATTTTCTAACAGATACAGCTACTAGAATAAACACTAAACCAAACACGGGTGTAATTTTGGCACTGTTTTTTAATTCCTAATCTTAAAAAAATATTTAAAAATTAGGGATTTATATTTATTTCCAAAGTCATACTTGTACAGTACTCATATTATCATATTTAAGATTCAAGGTTAACTCATATACTTAGCTTGTCAAGGGAATGGTTATATATTTTAAACGTTTTTGAATGAAAAGGACATATTGTACATCTTTTTATACGTTAGAATTTGTGTATGATCTATACAAAACATGTTCATGAAGTTCTTGTTCAGATTCAGTCTCTTTCAGAATGAGCCGTTTGAGGGCTCTGTCACTTTTATGCACATTTTGAAGCTGTTGCTGTCCACGCCTCATCGATGCATCTATGTTTGCGTTTAGCGTTTATCACACTTTGGCATTAACAAGCTAGTTCAACAAACTAGTTCATGCTTAGCTGTGATAGCAGCACAAAACTCAAGTAGGTACAGATCCCTCCCTCAGAAGAAGTCTGCTGGCTAATCCTGCTGTTTTAATGTCTGAGCTTCTTAAGCAGCAGCAGACCAGAATGACTGAAATCTACCCTGGTGGAGATTGATGGGTGAGGGTTGCCACTATTAGTGATAGCCCTCAAGTTAGAATAATGCTCATTGCTATCTTACACCCCACCAACAGTCTATTTTCACACCTTCTGCCTATGTTGTTTAAATAGCTTGCGTTGAGCGTTTAACACACTTTAGCATTAAAGTTGAACAAGCTAGTTCATGCTTAACTGTGATAGAAGCACAAAACTCAAGTAGGTACAGATCCCTCCCTCAGAAGAAGTCTGCTGGCTAATCTTGCTGTGTACTGTCTGAGCTTCTTAAGCAGCAGCAGACCGAAATTACTGAAATCTCCCTGGTGGAGGTTGATGGGTGAGGGGTGGAGCCAGGGTGGGTCTATGCAGATTTCCTTATTGTGACATCACGAAAAAGGGAGGGGCATCTAAAGGAATCATAGAAGCTGAATATGATTCCTGAAACCGAGCTCTTTTAGCTTATTTATTCTTTTTTTTGTGCTTTTATAGAAAGTGTTTATAGGGATTTTTGCATAAAAATAAATTCTTTTTAAGTATGAATTTTTAAAACTGAACACAAAGTCTGGAACAGAGTGTTGCAGGTCTATCTATGCTGAGACAGTGGAAACTCACAGGCCGAGACGATGGGCTGGTATGAAAGGAATTAATGATTGACGAAGATAAGCAGTACTGTGTATGTCTCGCCTTACGCCAGGATCAAACTAGACGGCAAGGCTCAGATATCACACACACACACACACACACACACATACACACACACCCCGTCAGCGTCAGATCACGTTGCACTGTAACAGGACTGTGGAATGCGAGTCCAGCGAGCCGACAGGTTACAAGTTTTCCAATATGACAGCGGCGAATCAGCTGACAGCTAATTATGGAATTTCATAACTCCATAATCTCCTGCTCAGCCCACATCCCCACTAATCTACAGCCTCAATAAACCCTTTTCCTACAGGCACACACTCACAGCCTGTCACACACACATACATAGAGAAGCTAGAGCTGGGTGATACGATAAAAATGAGTTTTTTTTATGTTTAGCAGCCTGGTGTTCAATCTTCATTAATTGCACATTGCACCAGTAAGAGCAGAGTGTGAAGGTTGGTTCAATTAGCAGGGTAAGAGCACAGTTCTGCTCTAAATATTGCAATGCACACAACATTATGGGAGACATACCAGAGTTCAAAAGAGGACAAATTGTTGGTGCACGTCTTGCTGGAGCATCTGTGACCAAGACAGCAAGTCTTTGTGATGCATCAAGAGCCACGGTATCCAGGGTAATGTCAGCACACCACCAAGAAGGACCAACCACATCCAACAGGATTAACTGTGGACGCTGTAAGAGGAAGCTGTCTGAAAGGGATGTTCGGGTGCTAACCCGGATTGTATCCAAAAAACATAAAACCACGGCTGATCAAATCACGCAGAATTCAATGTGCACCTCAACTCTCCTGTTTCCACCAGAACTGTCCGTCACCACAATCAATTACTGTGCTCTAAAACCAGGAGTTTCAGTTTCATTGTCCAACACCTGTAGAGAAGTATAAACATATACCATTCCGACAGACAGACAGTTTAACTAAGCTTCTTTAATATACAGTATATTTACTTTGTTTGTGCGTAAAATACATCAATTTGTTTTATATATATGCAGCTGAAAAACTAGGGAGCAGCCTAATGCAAAATCCCAAATTATATTACCAACATTAATATTTTAAAGAGTAAATAAACCCACTGATTTTTGCAGAAATTTGACAATTGTTAAAAAAGAAGGGAGGGGTAGTTTGGGAGGGGCACTGGGTGATGTATGGGTTTAGGGGTGGTGCAGAAATGCCTCTGATAGCAGTAGTGAGATATAGATGGTTGCACATCAGCAGGAAGTATTCTACATATTCTTTAACTGCTTTAATCAAACCAAAGCTGAGAAGCATAAACACACGTATATTCACACTTTTATTCACACTTATATTCACTTATATTCACCTGTTTCAAACTAAAACATCTGTGTAATGTTGTTTGTGCTACAAAAAAAAGGTATTAAATGACTCCAAATGAAGAAGTTATAACTACAGTATGTATATAGCCAAAGATCTGCAGCATGATTCATTTAAAATGATGCTAAACTGAGACTTTCCCCTTTATATATATATATTTATATTACATAAACACTGAGAAAGATATGGATGAGCTTGGTGATGTCATTCAATGCCATGCTACACACACACACACACACACACACTCTACCACTGAGAGTAGTGTTATTGAGGGTTAGTGGTGTTGAGTTGAAGGCTGTAAGTTCTAAAGCAGCTTTAATTCTCTGGGGCTGTTCTGAGATCAGGGCTCACACAGGCATGACTCACAAAGCAGAAGGGCTGATTAAACTTAAATAGGGTTGCACAGTGCCTGTATAAGAGTGTGTGTGTGTGTTGGATGTGTGTGTTGGATGTGTGTGTGCTGGATGTGAGTTCTGATGTAACTCAGAAGCAACATGCCTTCAGCGTTGGATGTTCTGCAGAGAAACTGCTGACGTTCTGGGAACGTTTCTCTACACTGGTCTGGGTTTTTCTTAATGGATAAGTCAAGAAATCTTCATGTCTGTTTGATGTTCATGTATTTTAAAAGTATAAAACATCGTAGGAGGTGATATATAGTGTGAGTGTATGGTCCCATATTTTAGCGATCTATCATGCAGCTTGATTTAGGGCTGATTTTGTGTCGGTGTGTCTTTTGTATCGTGAGCGCACCAGAAATTATATTTTATTTTTTATTCTGTTTATTGTCGAGTTAGAAGTCAGGTTTGTGCTCTGCAGTGTGTCCTTGTGTGTGTGTGTGTGTGTTTAACAAGTCGGGTGTATGATGAGCGCTGGGCGCACCTATAGGAATGGACTCTGATGATTGTGCTCACTGTTGTCAGGGTTTTAATCAGTCAGTGGAGCTCTTGCGTTTTCCACCACCAAAATATATAAAAACACATCAGAAATGTAGATATATTCCTAAACTCTAAAACTGATGCTATTTTAACAGCGCAGGAGCAAAGCGTGAAAATAGACTGTTAACGGGGTGTAAGATAGCAAAAAATATATCATTATACTGTAGATACTGCTCTAGAAAAAATTAGAGCACTTAA
This sequence comes from Astyanax mexicanus, assembly GCF_023375975.1. NCBI lineage: Eukaryota > Metazoa > Chordata > Actinopteri > Characiformes > Acestrorhamphidae > Astyanax > Astyanax mexicanus. The sequence continues at coordinate 1,294,815 of NC_064409.1, forward strand.
AAATGATGAGTTTCTTTGATTTTACCAAAAAACCTCTGGAATATAATCAAGAGGAAGATGGATGATCACAAACCATCAAACCACCAAACTGAACTGCTTGAATTTTTGCACCAGGAGTAAAGCAGCATAAAGTTATCCAAAAGCAGTGTGTAAGACTGGTGGAGGAGGAGAACATGATGCCAAGATGCATGAAAACTGTGATTAAAAACCAGGGTTATTCCACCAAACATTGATTTCTGAACTCTTAAAACTTTATGAATATGAACTTGTTTTCTTTGCATTATTTGAGGTCTGAAAGTTCTGCATCTTTTTTGTTATTTCAGTCATTTCTCATTTTCTGTAAATAAATGCTCTAAATGAGAATATTTTTATTTGGAATTTGGGAGAAATGTTGTCTGTAGTTTATAGAATAAAACAACAATGTTCATTTTACTCAAACATAAACCTATAAATAGCAAAATCAGAGAAACTGATTCAGAAACTGAGGTGATCTTCTAATTTTCCCAAAGCTGATTATACTGTATAATGTTTGTTATTGAAAATAAGCTGCTGTAGCTCCAGCCTCCATCGCTTTAAGCTTCATGACCCACCGTCCTTTAAGACGTGTAGAAGATAAACATCTAGACGTTTCTCTGTCCTGATTCGAGGTGGTGGAACAATCTGACCCTGAGTTTTCGAACAGCCGAACGCTGAAGACCAATCTCCTTCAAGCACCCTTAAATCAACAGCAGTTTTACACTTATTAAAGGCTGTGATTGCACTTATATCTTACTCTGATTTCTCTTTGACGTTCAGGTGTAGGATAATGCATGTACTCTATCTATCTGTTGAGTATTGCATCTTTAGGTTTGCTTTCTTTATTTAAAAAAGCTATGAATATATCTCTGTGGAAAACCAAGTACTTCTTTATGTTGCTTTGGATAAAACATCTGCTAAATTCCATCAATGTTAATATAAAATAAAACGAATCACATACAGAATTATAGATTTTTTTTCATTAGGTGCATTGCTCACATTTGGCCACTGACAGCAGGGCGGTTTCAAGGTATTTTTGGCGGACAAGCAAAATAGATATTACTGATATCGATATTTTGCTGACTACGGGAATGACAAACCTGGCTGGCTGGCTATTGTTAGCTGAAATAATCTTTTATTAGCTTTTATTTTATGAAACTTTTCCATTCCACCTTAAATGCTGCAGCTTCTGCTGTCTGTTGCACTATTTAAGACTGGTCTCGGTCTCGTTTCGGACTTGATCTTGTTTGAAATTGGTCTTGTCTCCGTTTCGGGTGAGGTGGACGCTCACTAGTGAAATAACTAATTTTAGCAGTGAGCTAGCTAACCATAGCAAAGAGCTAACTAAAATACTAATGTTACCAGTGAGAGAACTACCATTAGTAACGAGGTAGTTAAACTTAGCGATGAGCTCGCTAAAATACTAATGTTACCAGGGAGAGAACTAAAGTAAGCGACAAACTAGCTAATCTTAGCGATGAGCTAGCTAACCATAGCAATGAGCTAGCTAAAATACTAATGTTACCAGGGAGAGAACTACCATTAGTAACGAGGTAGTAAACCTTAGCGATGAGCTAGCTAAAATACTAATGTTATCAGGGAGAGAACTAAAGTAAGCGACAAACTAGCTAATCTCAGTGATGAGCTAACTAAAATACTAATGTTACCAGGGAGAGAACTAAAGCTAGCGACAAGCTAGCTAATCTTAGTGATGAGCTAGCTAACCGTAGCAACGAGCTAGCTAAAATACTAATGTTACCAGGGAGAGAACTACCATTAAGAAACAAGCTAGTTAAATTTAGCGATGAGCTAGCTAAAATACTAATGTTACCAGGGAGAGAACTAAAGCTAGCGACAAGCTAGCTAATCTTAGTGATGAGCTAGCTAACCGTAGCAACGAGCTAGCTAAAATACTAATGTTACCGATGAGAGAACTACCATTAGTAACAAGCTAGCTAATCATAGTGATGACCTCTTTGAGGGCAAATTGTGATTGTTTTTAATTTTTTTATTTTAAATATTTTTTTTATTTTTAAATCTTAATCTGGTCCTGATCTGGCTGTTGACTTGGACTCAGCTTTAGTGGTCTTGACTACAACACTACTAGATACTGAGACGAACTACTAGCAAGGTTTTTTTTTTCTTGTTATGCTTGTTACATTAAAACTATAAATTAAACTATGGTAATATAGTGGTTACCAAGGAAAATACTCAAATTTGTGGGTTTCTTTGGTCTCCATAGTCCTCTGTTTGGAGTTTTCCTCTGAAAAATCTCTGTTTGAAAGCACATTTAGCCCCAACACTTCTCCAAACCATAACCTACTGGTCCAACCTAGCAAAAATCGGGACACCCCCTATCCCTGGATGTGTAATAATCAGTAGAAACTCCTGCCCCGTGGTTCATGTGTGTATTTCCTCTCTGTCTCTTTAACCTCTATGAATCTGTCCTTCAGTACGGCTCTAAAATAGAGCAGTGGGAATGCGAGGCGTCTAAAGGCTGTCCATCAGCGAGACACGGCTCCGGCCTTGGCTGACTTTGGCCTCTCTCATTAATAATCTACGTCAGCTCTGGCCGAGCCTCCAAATGTCCGTTTTCACCACCGCGGCTCAGATCTGCTGATCTGACAGCTCCAACCTTCCTCTGGGCTTTATAACACACATCCGTACACACACACACCCGTACACACACACACCCGTACACACACACACCCGTACACACACACCCGTACACACACACACCCGTACACACACACACCCGTCTACTGCAGCTTTAATCTAGCTAATGCCCCGCTCTGTTCAGCTGCTCTGACAGACGTAAAATAGCAAGAACAGCATGTAAAGCAGCGCAACAACTACACTACATCCTGTCCGTTCACCTCCTCCGACCCACCGTCTGTCAATCAAACCTAGAGGAGGCCGGGGTCAGGTATAAAAAGTCATCGAGGCGACAATTTAGTGTATTAAAATGTGTGCAGCGGCCTGCGAAAGTATTTATATCCCTTGAACTTTTCCACTTTTTGTCACCTTACAAAAAAACAAAAACCAGCTTACATGTATTTTATTAAGATTTTAAAAGCTCTCCTTCCATTAAAATCCTCTTGTTCTTGTTCTCTGTGAAATACAGTGGGTTTCTCTGAGTTGATTATGATGCTGCACATGATAAAACTCTTCCTCAACCTCTTCCTCATTGTCAGCAGCTGCTAGTAAAAGAAAACCCTCAGAAATACGAGTTGATCAGAGAGATGTTAGGGTGTCGACATCAACCGGTGACTACATGGTCTCGCCCACCTCGGCTCAGCACCGCCAAGGAACGTGCCAAAGTCAGAGCTCACCTGGCTCTTAAAGGGAATGACAACTGGACCACTGATCGGTTTATCATTATTTAACGTTACACTCAAAATTAACCACATTCAAGGTGTACTTTTTGTGCCCTCTTGATACCAAAAACACACAAGACACCTTAAATCAGGGGTTGAGTTTTAACTGCGGGTCAGATAATTAACAAGTAAAGTGGGGGGTTTGGGTTAAAAAAAAATAAATAAATAGATAAACACACCGCTCCTCACGTGGTATTAAACCCATGTTGTCAGGGTCATGGTCCAATACACTACTGCTGCTAGTGAATTGGGACACGGCCGGAAAAAAAACGCCCTTATAAGGAGATAGGGAGCCCGAGAACGGGCGGAAAAACAAGAACAGGTGGAAACTAAAGAAACTAAAGTCATGCCGAGACAGAGAGACACAGGGGTGGAATATAAACAAAATCTCACCAGAGAAGCCTTTTTTTATTTATTATTTATTTTATTATTACTTATTTTTATTTAGCGTTCAAACAACCTCATGGGCCAGACGTTTCATGCTTGATTGCTGAACCCTGGCCAAAACCCAGCTCTGTGATCCGCAATTGTTCAGTGCGCTAGTGATCAATCGCTAAAATATTGCACATGCTCTCGTTTCTCGTTGCTTGGTGTCAATAATGAATACTAAAAATGTAAATGAATACGATATTTTAACCGCTGTTCTTTTGTGTTTTGTCTCTTGTTTCTGTATCTCAGTGCTGCTCTGCGTGTTTCATCTGCTGGTCCTGCAGCTGCAGTCCTGCGCCGGCTGCCCGTCAGCATGCGTCTGCAGCTCGTCGGAGGCGGACTGCGGCGGCCGGGGCCTGGCGACGCTCCCGACGCTCTCCTCCCTCCCGCCGGCCACAACCACACTCCTCCTGCCCAACAACCGCCTCTCCTCCCTGCCCACCGCGGCCTTCACCAACCTCAGCTCCCTCCAGCGGCTGGACCTCTCCAACAACTACCTGGATAACCTGCCGGCCGGGCTGTTCGCCGAGCTGACCAACCTGAGCCACCTGAGCCTGAGGAATAACAGCCTGACCGCCCTGGACCGGGACCTCCTGCAGGGCCTGGGGAGCCTGCGGAGGCTGGACTTGTCTCTGAACGGTCTGGGGGCCGTGCCGCTGGGGCTGCTGGAGCAGCAGCAGGGCCTGACGTGGCTCTCGCTGGCCGGGAACCGGCTGCAGGCGCTGGAGAGGGCAGCCTTCGAGCCGCTGGTGAACCTGCAGCACCTGGAGCTCGGCTCCAACCCCTGGGAGTGTGATTGTAACCTGCGGGATTTTAAACACTGGATGGAGTGGTTAATTTATAGAGGTAAAACTTTATATTCCGTATATATTTTAATAAAAAATAGCCTTGTTACTTCTAATTTATTCAGCTTCTCATCGTTCAATAAAATAAAACCCCTATCCTAAATTCCTAAATACAGTAAATCTCTCCATCCAGATGAATCATCAGTGAATCAGATTGAATGATTGGATGTAAAGATATATAAACATATACTATTCTGTCTCCCTATTGGTTTATACTGTGATCCAAGAACATAGCAGACGTACTGTATGTAGCCTAGTATGAAGATGATCCGTGCAGAGACTCAATAGACAAACTCCAGACAGTCCAACTAAATCTTCTTTAATATATAGTATATATTTTATATAGTATATACTTCTTTAATACAGTATATTTACATTGTTCTGTATGTAAATGGAATTCATTTTTATATATATGAGCACATATATGCAGCTGAAACTGATATTTTAACTTAATATTTTTTTAACATTATTATAGTAATTCTGGCTTTTAGAAAAATGGGATTAACAAAAAATTTACTTTTACTTTTATATTTTAAGCACATAACAGTATGTTTTAAACCCTTTTACTTAAAGAGTAAAAAGCTTGAGTTGATTCTTCAACTTATGTTTGTTAAGTAAGAGAGCACTTCAGTTTCTGAATCAGTTTCTCTGATTTTGCTATTTATAGGTTTATGTTTGAGTAAAATGAACATTGTTGTTTTATTCTATAAACTACAGACAACATTTCTCCCAAATTACAAATAAAAATATTCTCATTTAGAGCATTTATTTACTTTCAGACCTCAAATAATGCAAAGAAAACAAGTTCATATTCATAAAGTTTTAAGAGTTCAGAAATAATCAATATTTGGTGGCATCATGTTCTCCTCCACCAGTCTTACACACTGCTTTTGGATAACTTTATATTTTTCCATGAAAGTGTGCAGCGTCTCCTCTGTCAGTGATTACGTAGTGGCTTTTTGTGTGTCACTGTAAGTGTGTGTTCTCGTGTGTGTGTGTGTGTGTGTGTGTGTGTGTGTGTGTGTGTGTGTTCTCCCTCTCTCTGCTGCTAAATGCACTCACATTATAATCTCGCCTTCAGGGCAGACAAATCCCTCCGACAGCAGAGAAATCTGTAACTGAGGGAAAGAGACCAACATCACTGAGAGCTGTTGAGTCACTGGATTCAGAGCGTGATTGTGTGTGTTTGTGTGTGTGTGTGTGTGTGTGTGTGTGTGTGTTTGGCAGTGATCTACATGCACGTCAGATTCACTATTGTACACCAGCTTCTGCTTTTTGAGACACACACACACACACACACACACACTAGTGCTGAGTGAAATGGCCTAAAAAAATATTTATTTAAATTTTAATTTTAATCGAGTTTCATACATATGAAAAATGAATTATCTGAAATCAAGTATTCTAGTTGGCGCCGCTTATTTTTTAGCTTATTTTTCTCCCCCTACTAAAAATCAAACTACAGATGACAAAGAAAGTATTTAAAACTAGGTTTAAAAAATAAAAGCTAAAATTGTTCTCCTTAATGTGATTTTAAAGTCAGTGAAATAAAAATATAAATATTGAATTTCACCCTAAACTATAGCAAACTAATCGCCTCAGCTAACATTATTAAGATTCTTGTTAAAAGTTGTCCGGACTAGATAATCTTTGTTTTTTCACATTTCATAGAACTTAAATTGCGCCAACTAAAAACATAGAGTGAATTTTTGAATTTTTAAAGATTTAATATTTAAGGTTTTATACATATGAAAAATTAATTATCTGAAGTCAAGTATTCTAGTTGGCACAGCTTATTTTTTAGCTTATCAGAAACAGACTTCCACTCATAAAACAACAAAAACACAACTTTATACTTTTAGGGATGCTTAAATCTGCTCATAATAATGCTGAATAAATTTATTTGTTGAAATTAAATCAAATCAAGCTGCAAAACAATATTCTCTGCAAGGAATAGAATATTATCAAATAACTGGCGCAAATATGTGTCTTGTTTCTTACATGTACTTGTTTAGTTCTAACTGTAAATTTCACTTTTTAGCTTATTTTAAATATTTTAACAAATACTGATATAATAATATGTTTATAAGACTGTAAAACTGCTTAGTCACAAAAGTGTTAAATAAATATATGTTATTTGCTTTGCTTGTATAGTCAATCAAGACGGTCAATAAAATAACTAATAAAATAACTAATTTACTTAAAAATAACAAACAAAAGAAAAAGGACTGAACCGACTGTATGTTTTAAACAACTTTATAAACACTATGGTCTCCCACAACCAAATCTATTAAAAATATATCTCAAAATGATTTCCAAATAAGAATTAAGAACAGTTTTGCATTATTTAACAAAAATGTGTAATTGTAATGTTTATGTAAAAACAGTAATGACACATTTCCAAGCATTCTAAGCATTTGTCTTTTTACTTTATGTAAAACAGTTTAAAGCATGTTTAAAATTATTCTTAATTTAAAAATTAAAAACTTCCTTTTCATAAAGCATTGTGTTTTTTGGGTTTTGATAACAGATTTATATAGATAACACATAAAGATAAAATGTCAAAAATAAAAATAAAAAAAATGCTTCTGATCAAAAAATTAAAATGTAAATACAATAAAAGCATGAATGCAATATTTGTAATTTTCCATACACAATGTGACTGTGTAGAATTCCCTACTGGCACAAGAATGGCATCCCTGATTGCTCCAATCAGCAATTAGCAATAATCACAGCTGGAGAGAGACGAACAATGAGAGACAGAACAGAACGGCTGAAAGAGAAACAGTGAAAGTGATGCTTCTCGTTTGTATCACTGAGAAAACCCTTTATTTAGCGTTTCCTGCCCCATAATTTACTACATTTACTAAATTGACTTAATTTAAGCTGTTTTTCAGCGTTTTTTTAATCACATTTTGCATCATCAGATGAAGATCCCCTCATTTCCTAAGTTTGCAGATTTATTATACATCAAGAACGGATGTTTTATGTTTGTTTTTGATTTTTATGATGTTGGTAGTAAAAAATCAATGTTGGATTTTTCTTTTCAGACCCTTAAAACAGTGATAGAGCTTAGATTGAGCCCAGAAACAAGTACAAAGTTAAAACTGAGCTTTTAACTACAATCTCAAGATGTTTAAATGAGACGAATCTGTTTAGAATGATGTTAATGAACAGTGCAGCACAGAAGAAGCATAGACCTTTTATTTACCATATTTTTCACATTATAAGCCGCACTTAAAATCCTTATTTTTTTCTAAAATTGTCAGTGCTTCTTATGTATGAATTCTATCAGTAAGGTATTAAGGAGCAGTAAAGACTCTCCACTGAAGTACAGAGTTATAAGGGTGAGTTTCAGTAAAGTTTCTCCAGCACTAAGGCTAGGTGCAGCAGTATTAGCATTAGTCGCTAACCACAGCACTAGTTCTTTTGCCGTTCAGATAGCTGGATGGATGATCACAAGCCATCAAACCAAACTGAACTGCTTGAATTTTTGCACCAGGAGTAAAGCAGCATGAAGTTATCCAAAAGCAGTGTGTAAGACTGGTGGAGGAGGAGAACATGATGCCAAGATGCATGAAAAAAAACTGTGATTAAAAACCAGGATTATTCCACCAGATATCCACTACTTTTTGTGTTATTTCAGACATTTCTCATTTTCTGTAAATAAATGCACTAAATGACAATTAAATATTTTTATTTGTAATTTGGGAGAAATGTTGTCTGTAGTTTATAGAATAAAACAACAATGTTCATTTTACTCAAATATATACCTATTAATAGCAGAATCAGAGAAACTGATTCAGAAACTGAAGAGATCTCTTCTATATTATAATTGTAATAATCACATCTCATGTCTTGTATCTTCTGTCTCATGCCTCGTCTCTTTCAGGCGGCTACGTGGACGCCATGGAGTGCACCCTCCCCAAAGACCTGCGAGGGCGGGACATCCGGAGCGTCCCGGTGGAGATGTTTAACTACTGTCTCCAGCTGGAGGACGAGAACGGCGTAGTGTCGGGGGGGACCAGGGGCGGTTCTCCTCCATGCGGCCGGGCCACGGTGCCGCCGTCCGCCGAGACCGCGGTGGTGCGGACGGAGACGGAGGTACCGGACTGCGTGAGGCAGCGCTACCGGCCCGTCAGCGTGCGGCGCGCCATCGGCACGGTGGTGATCGCCGGCGTGGTGTGCGGTATAGTGTGCATCATGATGGTGGCCGCGGCCGCCTACGGCTGCATCTACGCCTCGCTGATGGCCAAGTACCAGCGGGAGCTGAAAAAGAGGCAGCCGCTGATGGGCGACGCCGAGGCGGAGGCCGATCCTGAGGAGAAACAGATCTCTTCGGTGGCGTAGAAGAGCCGGGAGAGAGGGTCAGGCCTCAGAGACGTGGTTCCATTTGGTTTCGGTTTGGTTCGGTTTGGAATTGTTGGAACGGAAAGTGGGAAACTCTACATACTGAGGTGGACTAAGGCGGTTCTTAGCCCTGATCTTAGTACCTGTCCTACCTAAAGTACCTTCAGAAGTATCTAAAGTACCTACAGTACCTAAAGTACCTACATTTTCTAAAGTACCTACAGTCCCTTAGTACCTAAAGTACCTACAGTTTCTAAAGTACCTAAAGTACCTACAGTAACTAAAGTACCTAAAGTACCTACGTACGTTCCTCTCTGCTCTCCCAAAGACTACCTATTGCAGATACCAGATGTTATTCTCAAGTTTCTCCTCAAAACTCGGCTCTAAAGGACGCCTTCGATTTTGTCCTCTTTTTCGTTTTCGCTCCTTGAGCGACGAAGTGGCGAAATCGGCGAAATCGGCGAAGTCCCAAAAATCAGCACTTTATATCTTCACCCTTCTGTTCCATCTCTGTCCTCTTGGCCTTTAGAAGGAAAGATCTCAGAAAGAGAGAGGAAAAAGATACTCTCCTCTATACTCTTACATTCGGTACTCTGTTCGGTACTCTGTTCGGTACTCTGTTCGGTACTGCTTTTAGCGACAAACATCAGCATCTGCTCTAGAAGCTGCTTCAACCTTGCAGCTAAACCCTAAACCCTGAATACACCCCTAAATATAGACTTTTTCCCCGTTGGGACTCTATAGGGACTTGATATATTTTGGTGGAAGGACATAACGCGTCATTAATATCCTTCATATTATTCAGAAATCTACGTAATATACTGTAAACAACTATGTGACGTGACCCCACTTCTCCTGATCTGTCTGGTCTGTGTGCTTCTGCTTCCATAACCAGTATTGAATCGTTTATCGTTTATTGTTTATTGATTATTACGCCATTCTGTTCCATTCTGTTCCACTCTTACTGTAAAAGCTGCTCTCCCAGGTACGAGTATATTTATAGGAAATCACCTCTATTTTCCTGCTTTTCTGTTTTTTCTGTTTTCCTGCTTTTCTGTTCACTCCACGCAGTTAAATCTCAATTTTCTTGAATAAAACTTAGAGCGTTAGTCCTGGTCTTTACTCCTGGTGTTTAGAGTAACAGTACGTTAGGAACTTGCGCTAATCCTTAGCTTTGAGAGCTTTTGAGAACTTTAAGAACCTTTAAAAAGGATAAAGCCGAGGTAAACCCACTTCAGGGCCGTTTCAGTCCTTAAGGAACGCAGCAGGAGGATGCTGATTCACCGTTTTTTAATGTTTTATTCTGTTTTTTAACCAATACAGAAACACAGTGGAGCAGAGCAGACTGGAAATGACAGAGCAGAAATGATATAGATAATATATATTATAGATAATGTGTATATATATATACACATTATCTATTAATCTGTTCGCTCAATTTGTCTGTTTAACCCTTTTAGACCTGAATTATCTCCAGCAATGGAAAACAAAGTATAAGAACACTGCAAAAACATTGATTAGACAAAATATATATGTAAATTTAGACATATATGCTTACATTAAGCGAAAAACTCTCCCAATGGGGTAGGCAAATTTTTCTTGGTAAGATTTCTTTTTTATAAAAGTAAACACAAAGTCTCAAAATAAGTAAAGTAAGACTTAAATCATGCAGAAATCCGATTTTTTGCCTTAAATTTGGAAACAAGAATTAGAATAACTTGACTGATGAGTTTTTGTGCTTATTTTTGAGTTCAAATTACATTATTGTAAGTTTAAAAGTAATTGGAACTCAAAAAAAGCACCAGTTAAGTTATTTTGATTCTTGTGTTCAAATTTAAGCCACAAAATAAGGATGTTTTTCTTGATTTGGGTTTTACTTCACTTATATTGGGACTTTGTAATTGTGGCTTATTTTTAAAAAATCTTACTAGAAAAAAAAAGTCATTTTATTGGCATTTTTTTTGCTTTTGGTTGCTTTATGTAGGCATTTACGTCTCAATTTACATTTATTTGGCCTAGTTTTTGCCAGTGTATTTTTTTGCAGTGTATTTATAAACAAATAAATCCAATTACTAGAATTGGAACTAAAATTATTAATATAGTTTTTATTTCCATTGCATTGGAAGCCTGTGTGTAATTTAGATGTATTTTATATTTCATATTGATCCTATTTTTTTAATTCATAAACCACCCCTAAACAGTAAAAACATGATTAAAAAGTGTTTTAAATCACTCAAAACATTAAATTAGTATCAATTAGATTCTAAATTTGTTACTTGCCTCCGTGGCCCTGGTACTAATGTGTTTCTTAGTGTGGTCTGTTCTGATGGAGAGCAGCTCAAACAACTCAAATAGTTTTATATGTGCAAGAAAACTATTTAAAAATAAATACATAAGAATACATAAGGAAAATACATGATGTCCATTGTAATGGATGCAGGGTCTGAAAGGGTTAAATATCTGGAATAAAACTTAAGCAGCAAAAACGGAGGACGGAAAAGGGTTTGACATCTCGTTCTTCATCGTTTCTCATGTGAATATGAATGTGAAATATATTGCAAGTGTTAAAGTTGTCAATATATTTCCAATATATTTCCCTAAGTAGAATATATTATTATTATCCATTTCTAATATGTCGTATTTGTTTGAAATATCTGTATGAAGAGCAGAGATTGGGATAAAGTTGGATTGTACTGTAGTGTGCTGAGTTTTGTACTTTTGGACCAATTCATTTAATAATAATATAATAATATAATATAATTTAGCCTGAGAGAAAGATTTCTGATAAAGATTTTTTCCTGTTATTCTAGATATCTAGATATAATGTCAGAACCAGAAAGATAGAAAAAAAGAGAGAAAAAATTGAGTGCAATGAAAAAGAGAAAGAGAGAAAGAAAGCTAAATATTGAATGCACTTTATGGTGTTCTTCCTTAAGTTCTTCCTTATATTCTCTCTCTCTCTTTCTCTCTCTCTCTCTCTCTCTCTCTCTCTCTCTCTTTATTTCTTTTCTTCTCTATATCTGGTATTGTCTAATTTAAGCCCAAAAGCGATATATCGGTTCACACTTACAAGTGACTAAAGTTTCCTCATTGTTTAAAGCTAAACAGCCTCCACTTCATTCAGTTTCATTCATATAAAATTCAGTATATATTTTAGAAATATATATTCTGGTCTATTTTCATACACAAGATGTACCAGATTATAAGACACATTTTAAGCAGCACTAGTAAGGAACAGGGGTGTCGCCAAAACTGTAATTCTTAAAAAAACATATATAAATATATTTTAAATATGAGTGCTGGATGTTAATCTACACAGATTTCTCTCCTGAAAACTGTTTATTTGGTCGGGTAAAGTGCTTCTGTTTATTTACAATACGCTTAGATTTCTAATATTTTCCAATATTATTCCAGTATAACGATTCCCAGCTGCGGTTAGCAGCGCTGCTCAGCTCAAGTTAGCAGTGTTAGCCAGCTGTGGTTAGCAATGCTACTCAGCTCCAGTTAGCAGCATAGACAGCTGTGGTTAGCAGTGCTTCTTAGCTCCAGTTAGCAGTGTTAGTCAGCCGCTGTTAGCCAGGCTACCCAACCCTGGTAAGCAGTGCTAGTCAGCCCTAGTTAGCAGCGCTAGTCAGCCCCAGTTAGCAGCGCTAGTCAGCCCCAGTTAGCAGAGCTAGCCAGTTCCAGATAACAGTGCTAGCCAGCTGCGGTCAGCAGCGCTACTCAGCTCCAGTTAGCCATTCTACCCAGCCACGGTTAGCAGTGCTAGCCAGCTGTGGTTAGCAGCGCTACTTAGCCCCGGTTAGCAGCGATAGCCAGCTGTGGTTATCAGTGCTATTTAGCTCCAGTTAGCAGTGTTAGCCAGCTGTGGTTAGCAGTGCTAGCCAGCTGTGGTTAGCAACGCTACTTAGCTCTAGTTAACAGCTTAGCCGGCTGCAGTTAGCAGTGCTTCTCAGTGCTTCTCAGCTCCAGTTAGCAGTGCTAGCCAGCCACAATTAGCAGTGCTAACTTCCTTATTTAGATTTAGCTAAATGTTAGGAGGGATCACCCAAAAGAAGTGTTTTCACTCACTTGTTTACTTGCTTATTTATACAGTAATTTGGATGCATTTAAAGGTTTAATTTCTACTCAACACCACTTTTCATCAATAACTGATCCTCAGTAACTAATTTACTGGATGCATCACATCACTTTTCATTATTTTCACCAAACCAAATTTAACTTTGGCTTCTTTTGTCACTTGTATGTGGAAACACAAAATAAGGTCCTGTAACTGAACTTATGACAGGAAAAACATAATTATAAAAACTATACAACAAACTATATGAACTATATAAAATATTATGCAACTAAGGGAAGGTGTGCAATAATGCAATCCGGAGAAAAAAATGGCCAATATTGAAAAAAAAAGAACAAAAAATAAAAAAACAACAGAAAAGAGTTAAGTACCAAATTGTGACGAGATAATGTGATATAGAGGTGAAAAAACAGTATTTAAAAATATTAATCCATATCTACCCTGAGAGCTGTTGTTGTATGTGTTTATTACATTATTATAAATCATGCCGGTAATGTTTTTTGGTGTGAAAAATGATATATATGATTTGTCGATCCTCTATATTCACTAGAAACACTAGAAAGTATATTTGTGCAATTTTAGGTGGTATCTGGGAGTACAGTGCCTTCAGGTAGTGTAGGGATGGTGTAGTGGGGTTTTCACTGCAGAGACAAGCAGTTATAACTAAAGACTAATGTTATATAGCAAGACAATTTAATGCTTAACAAATAGACATATACAGCCCTGGAAAAAATACGTTCATTTGATTTTACCAAATTAAAAACCTCTAGAATATAATCAAGAGGAAGATGGATGATCACAAACCATCAAACCACCAAACTGAACTGCTTGAATTTTTGCACCAGGAGTAAAGCAGCATAAAGTTATCCAAAAGCAGTGTGTAAGACTGGTGGAGGAGAACATGATGCCAATATGCATAAAAAAAACTGTGATTAAAAACCATCAGGGTTATTCCAGCAAATATTGATTATTTCTGAACTCTTAAAACTTTATGAATATGAACTTGTTTTCTTTGCATTATTTGAGGTCTGAAAGCTCTGCATCTTTTTTGTTATTTCAGACATTTCTCATTTTTAGTTTTTTATGCATCTTGGCATCATGTTCTCCTCCACCAGTCTTACACACTGCTTTTGGATAACTTTATGCTGCTTTACTCCTGGTGTAAAAATTCAAGCAGTTCAGTTTGGTTTGATGGCTTGTGATCATCCATCTTCCTCTAAAGTATATTCCAGAGTTTTTACTAAAAAAAACTATTGTCAGAGAAAAAAGTAAGATTTATGACCTAGAAATTAGATAATTTCACTAAGATTTAGTATTTTGCAGTGTAGAGTCGTAGTCTTCCTGTTTTTACACCAAATGAAGAGGATAAAGACGAAGGCAATTGGATAATTTAGAAAGAACCTCGAAACTGAGCAACAGCAGAAAGAATTAGGATTTATTGCCCTTAAATGCTAAAGTTTAGTTTTTTACACAATATGAAGAGGATAAAGATGAAGGCAATGCTATAATTCAGAAAAAAACTCGAAATCAAGCAAAATCAGAATAAAATAAGAGTTTTTCCAATAAAACCTCAGCGTTACACTTCTGTAATTTCTCAGAAACTGATATTCTGTTGCTCACAGGCTACAGTTGAGTCTTATATGGTGGACTGCGTTTGGGTTGGGGTCAGATCTGAAGTTCTATCTGTGAAGAGCGGTTAGATGTTCTGGTTGTTCACCGTCTGCATGCCTCCGTGCCCAGAATGCACTAGTGAAAACAGGGCTAGATCACTCTTCCCTCCAATCACACGAGCCCCCGGCTCCTCAGAGACGTCTGGAGGAGAGAAGTTGCCCCTTGAAGTGGGCCTGATGCACCTCCTCATGCTTTATTTATGATTTATGATTTTATTTCTCTCTATATCTCTATCTCTGTCTATTTATCATTACTCTCATTAATGTCACATTAATGTTTTATTCTTGATCTGTTTTATTTTCCCATAGGAGTGTTATAATAAAACTGTAGGGGATGATAAAAACTAAAAATACTAAAATGAAATGCTTCTTTATTTTTTCGCTCAAGATAAGTGGTTTTAAATACTATTTGTGGGCTGTGGAATACTTCTATGTTGGAAAAGAAATAAATAATGTATTTCCATAAACTACAGGTGGAGGATGAGTGAAGGACTGAATGTACACACACACACATACAAACGCTCATACACACACACCAGGGGCGTCACCTGGCCGGGGCTTCCAGGGCTTTAGCCCCGAATGATTATCCAGTAGACCCAAAACGTTTCACTCAGCTCAGCTGTATTATTAATGAGGAGACAGGCCACTGAACACTGTGTGAATGGGAAATCACTTAACACCAATCATGGTGCGGGTTCAAGGATAAAGTACCGCCTTTAAAGTAGAAACAGCCAATCAGCTTGCTGGTTTTGCGGAGCTAGACAGGTAATCAAGGTTTGAGAAAAAACGATATATGTAATGTTCAACTTGCCCTGATGTACCTGTATATCAGATAATAACTATTTAATTTTAAAATTGTATTTACTAACCTAGGATCACATGACTTAATTTAAGATATAATAAAAAAAATATTTTAGCTAACTAGTTAGCTAGAAGCTGGATGTTGTGTGTAGCGAGATTATACTTTATGTTGGTAATTGAAAGCATTTTCTTAACCCATGAAACTAGTTTTAGTTCACCAAGAGTCATTTTGCAGAATTTGTGCAGCCTTTGTTAAATTAAAAATCAATTGAATAAAACAAATATATAGCTACACATCATAATGTTAAACATTATATATCAGGATACGTATTGTAAAAATGTATATTTGTGTAAAAATAGATTTTTACATACTAAGGCAATACCCCTGTCACACACAAAGATTTGCACATTTTACATGAATTAACTGTGAGCCTTAAGCATATTCTTAAACAATCCTTAAAGAAACCTCACAAACTAGAAAAATATATATAAATAATATATGTAAATTGAAATGATTGTGCTTTTATTAAGCAATTAAAAACTATGGGTTATGTGTTTTTATAAACATTTATAGCCTTGTTTATAATGCCTTATGAATGCATTAGTTTACATTATAAATGTGTTTATAGAGTCTAATAGAGATGACATTCATAGAAAGTGTTACTTAAATGTCTCAAATATCAGAGAAAATGATAAGAGACAGTAAGATGCAAGCTAATTTACCTTGATAAGTTTAGTTTTTTGCACCCAAACCAGTTTTACAAATAGTCACAGAAATGTTTAAGATAAATATACAGATAAACAGATAATCTTATATGCAGGTTCTATGATCTGAAGATGCCAGTTATGCCACAGCCATCCATGGCTAGGAGTCCCAGACAGATTCAAAATGTATAAAAACAGCCATAAAAATATAAAATGTCCATTTTTAATTAGCTCTCACTCCTATAGAATGTCCTTAAATACAAAACAGTATTTTACCGTAGCACAGCTGAATAATGAGGGTTCAGTACATCGACATGACACACACTGAACCACAAACACTGTGTCCTCATTCACATGCAAATCCTGCATAAAATGAGTAAAACGGGCCAAAAACCCTGTCAGTCTCGACTCATTCATATTTATATCCCACAATTTCCATATGCAGCTCAGATTTCAGCCCAGCAGCTTTAACAAGAACTCACACGTCCAACACGTTCAATACTACATCACTCCAACAATCCAACACTCCAACAATCCAACAATCCAACACTCCAAAAATCCAACACTCCAAC
The DNA here is from genome assembly GCF_023375975.1 of Astyanax mexicanus. Classification (NCBI taxonomy): domain Eukaryota; kingdom Metazoa; phylum Chordata; class Actinopteri; order Characiformes; family Acestrorhamphidae; genus Astyanax; species Astyanax mexicanus. The sequence continues at coordinate 1,311,657 of NC_064409.1, forward strand.
AATCCAACAATCCAACACTCCAAAAATCCAACAATCCAACACTCCAACAATGCAACAATCCAACACTCCAACAATCCAACACTCCAACAATCCAACAATACAACACTCCAACAATCCAACACTCCAAAAATCCAACAATCCAACACTCCAACAATGCAACAATCCAACACTCCAACAATCCAACACTCCAACAATCCAACAATACAACAATCCAACAATCCAACACTCCAAAAATCCAACACTCCAACAATCCAACAATCCAACACTCCAAAAATCCAACAATCCAACAATCCAACAATGCAACAATCCAACACTCCAACACTCCAACAATCCAACAATCCAACAATCCAACACTCCAACAATCCATCACTCCAACAATCCAACACTCCAACAATCCAACACTCCAACAATCCATCACTCCAACAATCCAACACTCCAACAATCCAACACTCCAACAATCCAACACTCCAACAATCCAACAATCCAACAATCCAACACTCCAACAATCCAACAATCCAACACTCCAACAATCCAACAATCGAACACTCCAACAATCCAACAATCCAACACTCCAAAAATCCAACACTCCAACACTCCAACAATCCAACACTCCAAAAATCCAACACTCCAACAATCCAGCAGATCTGCAGGTTCTGAGAAGAACCAAACAGTAACTGTGGAGCAGATACACCAAATACTGATGGAGGGTCACTGCAGGAACCAGGCTTTTACCTGATACCAGTAAAATACCTCAGATCTTAGACTATAACTAGCTAATTGATGCTCATTGCTATCTCACACCCTGCTAACAGTCTACTACTAATGCATCTCAAAAAATTACAATATCATTGAAAAGTTACTTTATTTCAGTAACTCAGGTTAAAATGTGAAATGTGAAATATATTACGTAGACAAAAACCCAAAAATGAGTGTCTCTACTTTTGTCAGTGTGGGCAGTGTGCCAAGTCCTGCTGGAAAATGAAATCCACACTTCCAAACCATCACTGATTGGTGGAAACTTCACACTAGACCTGGAGCAGTTTGGACTGTGTGTCTCTCCACTCTTCCTCCAGACTCTGATCCCTTGATTTACTTTAAATGAAATGTAAAATGTACTGATGGTCAGTGATGGTTTGGAGAGTCATGTCTGTCATCTGCTGGTGTTGATCCACTGTGTTTTATTATCAAGTCTAAAGTCAGTGCAGTTTTGTTTTCCCACAAAATCTTACAGCACTTCATATCTTACAGCTTCCCTCTGCTGAAAACAACTTTTATGAAGATGCAGATTTCATTTTCCAGCAGGACTTGGCACACTGCCCACACTGCTTACCAAATGCACCAATTGGTCTTATATAATAATCAAATTTTCTGAGACACTGATTTTTGAGTTTTCATTGGCTATAAGCTTCATAATCATCAACAATAAAAGAAATAAATGCTTAAAATAGATCACTCTGTGTTTAATACATCTATATAATATATGAATTTCACATTTTGAACTGAATTACTGAAATATAATGTTCTAATTTTCTGAGATGCACTAGTATATATATATATATATATTTATACAAAAATGTCCTGGTTATTGAGGAGCGCAGTGGCTCAGACTGCAGCATCCTGTTGTTATGGTAATAGAGGCGGTTCTGCTGGAGTATATATCTTCAGATGCAATCAATTTGCATAGTGAAAAAACAATTTTCTACACTCTGCAACTTCCTCCTGAAGCAGTGCTCGCAGGGGGCTGGTACTCGTGGGTATGCAGTGCCAGCACCTATACTTTATTATTAGTTTACATCAGCATTTACACAAGAACTGCAGAAAAATATATATAACATATATAAAGCTGGTTTTAAATGAAGATTTCTTTTATTAAGGAAAAAATCACTCAATTTCACTACTAACCACCTGATTACTGATTACTACCAGATCTGTAGAATCAAGAAATCACTTAAATAGAAGCTGTCTAAAAACATATATAGTAGATAAAATATCTCATAAAACAGTCACATTAAACCCGATCAATAAACTCAAGAACCGATTTCTTGATTGCTAGTTTCTTAAGCTTTGGGACTCCATTAAACCACAGTGATTCACTATTATTCACTAATGGAGAAAACATGAAACACTGGTGAACCTTCCCAGGAGTGACCGGCCGACCGAACAAAATTACTCCAAAAGGGCATGAAGAACTCATCCATGAGGTCCCAAAAGAATCCAGAACAACAATATATACAGCTCTGGAAAAAATAAAGAGAGCACTTCAGTTTCTGAATCAGTTTCTCTGATTTTGCTATTTATAGGTTTATGTTTGAGTAAAATGAACATTGTTGTTTTATTCTATAAACTACAGACAACATTTCTCCCAAATTACAAATAAAAATATTCTCATTTAGAGCATTTATTATTTCTTATGCAGACAAAAACAAGTTCATACTAATTTGTTTCCCAATTTTAGAGTTCAGAAATCAATATTTGGTGGAATAACCCTGGTTGGTTTTTAATCACAGTTCTGTTTTATGCATCTTGGCATCATGTTCTCCTCCACCAGTCTTACACACTGCTTTTGGATAACTTTATGCTGCTTTACTCCTGGTGTAAAAATTCAAGCAGTTCAGTTTGGTGGTTTGATGGTTTGTGATCATCCATCTTCCTCTTGATTATATTCCAGAGGTTTTTAATTTGGTAAAATCAAAGAAACTCATCATTTTTAAGTGAAATCTTATTTTTTTCCAGAGTTGTATTTCCTAACTCACACTGTTGACAACCAGCCAGTGAAAGCAGTAGACGACCCACGAGTTCAAATATCTAAAATATATAATATAGAGAATAATCTCCTACCTCCCGCTAGAGCTGTTTTCTGGCCCACTGTTACTGTTACAGAGGTGACGGCAATCAGGATCCTTCCATCTGCCAGAGAGAAACACAAACACACATATAAATCAGTATACAGACAGATATATTTTTACACAGTTTTACACATTAAAATCACATTAGAAATGCATTAAAAACCATATCAAACCAACGACTCTCCACACGTCAGGCAAACCATGCAGTTCAGATGCATGCAGTGCAACCATGCACGAAGGGGAATTCGGTAGATTTTATTTATATTTTTATATATTTATAGTTTTACCTGCTTATTAATATAATATGACATGACATCACCTCTACATACATTTTCTCCACAACTATTAACCTGTCAATCATGACTTATAATATGCACATATATATAAAATATATAAAAAATATATAAAAATAACATTTTAATTTTCTGAGATACTGATTTTTTTTTTATTAGCTGTAAGCCATAATCATCAACAATAAAAAAGAAATTAAAGCTTAAAACAGATACACACTCTCTGTGTGTAATACATCTACATAATATATATTAGTTTCACATTTTGAACTGAATTACTAAAATAAAGTAACGTGTCAATGGTATTCTTTGATAGATTTTTGAGATGCACTTGTAAATACAAACTGCAAATACAGTTATAAAGTTCCAACCCTGCAATGTGATTGGCTGAGAGGCGTTCTATGAGTACCGTTATCAGCCGGTAATGTACTCTAACTGAAGCTCTCCATGTATTACTCCGCCACATACAGGTAACCTAGCAACGATGCAGCAGCGCTTACAAACCAAACAGCGCAGCTACAAACAAACAGAGCAGTAATGGAACTATTTTAACTGGTGGAGTTTTTATAACCAAATAGATCCTATTTTCTCCTCCTCTTTAACTCTTTAAAACCTTTCAATAAACAGCGATAATGGAACTATGGTATAATTAATCAATAATACACTCGAGATTCATGAAATATATTAGTGCCAATATTACATGTTATAGCACAAACCTCGAGGATTGCCTAAGTGCATGCATCTAACGAAGTGCAGATGGTGATAACATTGCAAAGTACCGTTATTAGAATACATTTTACAGTACTAAACATGCAGAAATATATAGGAAAGCCAATCAGAATGAGGTAAATCTGCATGCATTAGAAGCAGTTTAATCCAATACCATTTTCATACTCCAGATTATGATCCAGTGGCCCAGTGAAGGTACTATAATCCACATCATAATCCCTGAAAACATCTGAGAAAAGCAGATCTCCTTCAGTGCGCTTATGGATAAATAGAGTGAGTCAAAATTCACAGGACAACTTTTATTTGAGAAGCGAAATATGACGGTTTTCATTATATATATATATATATATATAATTTTCTTTTGATTTCTTTTTCCTTGTTACATAAATGATTGTTTAATGTATGCTACAGAACATCTATAATATAAGCACTAACTGAATACAACCTAGAAAGATGCCAACAGTCAGACGTTCATCGCTATCTCGGCAGCAGCAGTGCACAAACCCTACTTTTACATCAACAATAAACAGAATAGTAAATAAAATAACATTGCTGTTCCCGTAAATGAGCTGCTGGAGCTCCTTCACAGCGTCAACCAGCAGCTCAGTTTCCTCTGCTGAGAAGAGTTTGTTGAACACGTCCAGGTAGCTGCACCGTTACAATAGCAATCCACCAAAGACAGAGCTCACCTGATCTACTCTTAAAGAGAATGATGAGCAAGAGACACTCTGATTGGGTTATTAATTCATGTTACGCCTAAAACCTAATCACACCTGTAATTAATTAGTAAAAGAATTAGTACATGCCTTTTTCACAAGGTGTTTCGAGCTGTGCAAAGTGTACTTTTCCTGACGTTACGATAGCAAAGACACACTGACACGCCCTAAATCAAGCTGTATGGTGCACTGTGCTTTAGGATTTGCTCAATTCGAAGTTTCTCACTTCTCTCATTTGAAGGAACAGTTTAGCTTAGTTTAGTTTAGAATATAAAATATATGTTATATATATTTACCTTGCATGTCTCTGGGAACGTAGTATAAGAAACGCCCAGCAGGATTCTCGGCAGCTCGGCGGTACCACACTGGGAAATGATCCAGAGTGAAGAGATTATCTTTATCTGACGGAGACAGAAACTTCCTGCACAGAAATCAAAACAACAAAAATAAGAAATATAATACTAAAAAACATACAAACAAACAAACAAACAGCTAATAATACATGCTGTGTCAGAATGATATACCAAATAAAACATCCAGAATTAGTGATTAGATTACATTTTGTGTACTGAGAAACTTGTGTTCTTGTTTTCCAACACACTTTTTCATCCCTGGTGAAAAAATATATACTTAATTGTGCTTAAAACATATTGAGAAATGTCTAAGTATGCTGTAAATATACAGATTTTACAGATTTATGTACTTACTTAAAATATATCAAAGGTACATTAATATCATGCTTTCATCAAATGTTTGAAATTAAACTTTAATCATACTTTTTTAAAAAGTACAATATAGTGTATTTAAAAAATATATACTACTATGAAATGCACTTTCAATTTAATGTAATTCAATATACTTCTAAAACACTTATTTCAAAAATATACTTTTGTACATTTTTAGCAAAGTGTGTTAAAAACAGCTGTTACAGTAGTTGAAAGTGCAATGTATCATGTAACATTTTAGAAAGTAAATTAAATTAAATATATTAAATGAAATTAAAATATTAAGTAAATTACTAAAAATAGTAGTACAGTATATTAAAATATATTTTTATACCCAACAAAGTAACAAAGTATACTAGAAGTGTGCTCCTTAAGACAGGAACAAGAAGCATGTTTATATTTGTACTCTAATGTGTAAATATAGATCACATATATTTAACATCAATTCTTAGTGCATTTACTCTAATATACCTGGTGTATAATAAATAGTGATACAGTTGTAATACTCTTAAATTAAATGTATAATAATTTTACTGTAAGCATATTTAAAATATAAGGTTACATACATGAAGTAGTTTAAATGTTTAAATGTTACTTATTAAGTATATTTAAAATAGTTCCATTTTAGTACAGTTAAGCACATTTAGCATTTAATTTAAGCAATTTTCTAATATTTTTATACAAATAAAGTATAATAAGTACAAAAAAAAAGTTTAAATATACTGATTAATAATAATGTGGCTACAAGAACACTTTAGTGCACTTCACATAGTATATTTTAATCTGCTGTTTTTTCAGAAAATGCAGAATTTAAGACTCACTTTGCCACTCGTTTCTCAGTTCCTGCATATTTATACATCCTCATCAGACCTGATCTCGTACCCATAAACGCCGTCTCAATCCCATCATCAATCCTAAATCATCAAATAAATCAAAAACAGGGAAGAACAGGAAGCTGTAAATAATAAAATTGTTTATTTTGATACAGTTGATAAAATATAAAGTGCTGAAAGAAATATATTACCCGGACGCGTTGAGAGTGACAGCGGTCCAGTACGCTTCCAGAGGAGCCGAGACCACAGCATCAAACAACGTCTGTCTCAACAGAGTCTCATCACCTGCAGCACATATACAGAAAATATATTTTATAAATATAAACTGTGTTCACTTACTATTTTTGGTAACACTTTCTATGAATGTCATCTCTATTAGACTCACACATCTCTATTATATACATATAAATATTATAATGCATTGAAAAGGCATTATAAACATGGCTATAAATATAAATATATATATATATATATATATATATATATATATATATATATATATATATATATATATATATATATATATATATAAAACTGGCATTTTTTTTATTCATAATAAATGTATAAATAAATGTGTTCTGCAAGCTGGTACTGACGTATAACATGTTATAAACAGCTATTAGTGTATTATAAACACAAAATAATAATTAATAATGCATAATAAACATGGCTATAATGGGATATACATTTTTATGAATATATATGTAATAGAGACAACATTCATAGAAAATGTTACTCTATATTTTTCATCGAAAATGGAGATAAATATATAGTCTATATGAAAATTACATATGACACACAGATTTAGGCTGAAAAATGCTGGACATCGACACAATCTACATAATTAGGGCTCAATATATTAGATTTGAAATGAAACATATAAGATGTAATTAAAGTGTAAACTTTCAGGTTTTATTCAAGGGGTTGATCAAAAATTGTTAACTATGTAATTCTTACTAAAACCAATGTAGTATATAGTATTTAAGAAATTTCTTTGGTAATCAGTTACAAAAAAAGTTTTGGGTTTAGTGAACTTATTGGGTTTTAGAGTGTAAACTCTTTATATTTTTATTATAAAATTATGAAGTTGTGTCACTGTTCAAATATGTTTTTGGCCTGTATATAGTCAGTATATAAAAATGAGATGTACAGTCACATAAAAGTCACATATTATTATTTTTTTTTACTGTTCAAGGATTTAAGGAGACATGAGGTGGAAGGAAAGTGTATTCCCACGGTCCAGTTTACACCAAAATAAAGTTTTTTTAAATAGATAAATATAAATATAAAATAAAATAGAATAAAATTTAAATATAATGAAAGAGATATTAAGATGAATACACAAAATATAAAGTAGTAGGAAAGTAGGAAACTAGCAGAAACATGACATTCCAAAGAGCAAGAATAGATAAATATAAGGATTAAATAAAATATAATAAAAATAAAATATAATGAAATAGATATTCAAATAAATAAACAAAATATAAAGGAGTAGGAAAGTAGAAAACTAGCAGAAACATGAAATTCTAAAGTGCTAGTTTACTATAGCAGCATGGATGATTATGCATTAATACCAGTAACATGAAAAGTTAATAAAAATACTGTTCACTTTAAATTCCACTCTTTTTCCTCCACTATAAGAAGAAGGGAATCAGGAGTAAACTCACACTGCAGGTCTGGCTCTTTTCCAGTGAGATATCGAATCACTGCCTGAAACTGTGTGAGTTTGCGATGGTGAGGATCAATATCAGTTTCACAGTAATTCCTGAAAAAGATTAGAAATATAAACATCACCGTGCAGCTCTGAGTAAAACACATACCAACAAAATACATATACTACACATATCTATAACACTTTATAACACTTTATAACACATTAAACACAGATATCAGTAATTACAACAGTAATAAAAGTTAAGATATTATTAAACATTACGGTACCACTTTAAAATAAGACTACCTTTATAAAGGGTTTATAAATGGTTAAATACAATTAGTTTATTAATGGTTATTAATTAGATAGCAAATGCCTTTAAAATTATTAATAATTAGTTATAACACATAACAATATAGATGGCTGTGTAATATAGTTCACTATTTGGCAAACAACATGTCATTGTTGTCCTTTCTACATATGTGTTATAACTGATTATTAATGATTTTTAAGGCATGTACAACCTAATTAGTAATCATTAATAAACTAATTGTAAACCATTTATAAACCCTTTATTAAGGTAGTCTTATTTTAAAGTGGTACCAACATTACTACATTTTTATGCTTAAGAGTGTGTAAATATTACTTTTTAAATATAATGATTAATAATGTCTTGACCCTTTCAGACCTGAATTATTTCTAGTGATGGTTAGAATGGGAAAAGCCTAATTTAGGAGGTTTTGCATCCATTTTTCAGTTTTACCCAGCTCTCCTCATTTCTGTGCACCATAATGATCAGAGCATGTGGTTTAGCAGGTGTTTATTATTGCTCTGGTGTGTTACACTGCTTTATTAGTGAAGCTGCATTAAACCCAGGATTTCCTCTGAGCTTTAAAACATCTTTTGATTATGAGATTGTAATTGTTCAACATGAGGACGAGAGCTGAGCAAATTAAACCCAATGAAGATACAGAAAACTGAACAAAACAAGAGTAAAACCATTAAAAACATCAGTCGAATCAAATCAAAGGCCCATTTTAAATAGCTATCTTACACCCCACCACAAACACAAACTGTCTATTTTCACTCCTTCCTCCTGCCTGGTTTAAACAGCAGCAGATCTTCTGAATATATCTACACTGATGGGCGTGGTGTTCTGGAAATGAGGTGTGTTCAGGTACATTTCTGGAGTTTTATCTTGTTTATCTTGGTAACAGAAAACACAGGAGCTCCACTGACTGAATACAACCTAGACAGACGCCAACAGTCAGACGTTCATCGCTATCTCGGGAACACAGGCGCCGTGCCGAGCCGAGCGTACACCCCCACTTATTACACACACATGAACACACAGCAGCACAAACCCAACTTTTACATCAACAATAAACAGAATAGTAAATAAAATAACATTGCTGTTCCCGTAAATGAGCTGCTGGAGCTCCTTCACAGCGTCAACCAGCAGCTCAGTTTCCTCTGCTGAGAAGAGTTTGTTGAACACGTCCAGGTAGCTGCACCGTTACAATAGCAGTCCACCAAAGTCCAAAGCAAGAGACGCTCTGATTGGTTTATTTCACGTTATGCCCAAAATTAACCACACCCATAAGAAATGTATTACTGGCTGCAGACTTCACTACAGCAAATACTAGAACTCACTCTGATCACTGAATCATTTTAACTTTTAGTTTCTAACCACCATCAGAAAGCCTGTGACTGTTTTAAAATAGTTTTTTAGTTTAGTAAATGAGTTTATCTTCTTATTATTTTAATTTTAATTTTGTTAAATTAAATTGTATTAATTTATTTATTACATATTCATATTCATATTATTTATTAGTTCATTATTATTCATGTTTATAATGTTTTATCTTTACTTTTACTACTATAATTTATATTTTATGAATTCCTTTACTTTTTATGCGTCAATTTGTTTTTAGAATTTTTTCTTTTTTTTTCTTTTTACATATATACATTTTAGTAATCTATATTAAATGTAGATTTAAAATGAGTATTTCTTTTATTTATATATATTTTTACTATTTTGTTCCTTATTCAATTATTTATTTATTATTTCCTATTATTTCTCATAAATTTTTTTCAATCCCTTTGATTGATAATTAAGAGAAATAGTACATGTCTTTTGTTTTGCAATTTTGAGTTGCTAAAGGTGTACTTTACCCGTCGTTACGATAGCAAAGACACAACATCACCCCCTAAATCAAGCTGTATAGTGCACGGTTGATAGTTCGCCTATAGATAAAGCTAAAACAGGAAACTCTATGTACATATTGTTGCATTATATCTGTAAATCTGGAGTTTTTTCTTCAGGGAAATTTGTTCCGTATTGTTTGTGTTTATTCACCATGACAGCGGAAACACAATTACTGCTTTTTCTGAGTGGATCTGTGTATTGGGGAGTGTGAGGAGGGAGCTCGTGGGTATTTATATATTGAGGAGCGTCTGTTGGTGCAGTGGATCATGAAGGTGTGGTAATTAGCTGATGAGTGATGAGCTGATAATTGCTCTGGTATCCTGAGAATCAGCTGAGTTTAATGAGAAGAAAAGGAAAAACCTGCAGAGCTGCAGAGAGTTAAAAACACATAAAAATAATTTACTCACTAAATCATTTACATAAAGACACAGTAATTATAAAAAATATACAAAAAATATAAACAAATTGAATTAATTGTAAAAAAAATGTTTTAAGAGTTCAGAAATCAATATTTGGTGGAATAACCCTGATAGTTTTAATCACAGATTTTTTTTTTCATGCATCTTGGCATCATGTTCTCCTCCACCAGTCTTACACACTGCTTTTGGATAACTTTATGCTGCTTTACTCCTGGTGCAAAAATTCAAGCAGTTCAGTTTGGTGGTTTGATGGTTTGTGATCATCCATCTTCCTCTTGATTATATTCCAGAGGATTTTAATTTTGTAAAATCAAAGAAACTCATCATTTTTAAGTGATTTCATATATATGTATATTTTTTTCAGAGCTTATGGTCTTAAGGTGGATTAGAAAGCAGTAGAGACAGTACGTACCACTCGTTCGCTATGATCACATCAGATGCAGTCAGATCATGTAAACCTGCCAGAACAAAAAAATTAATTAATAACAAGATTTTTTAAATAATCAACAACGAAATGCAATTTGCTGAAAATAATGTAAATATTTAAAATTACCTTCTTCTACTGATATATTGCCAATAAAAGTATATTTCCCATGACCTCTGGTGAGCACTACTCCAAGACTGCAGAAAAAAAACACATCAGTCAGTCAGTCAAAAGTAAAGTAAAGTATGTAAAATAAAGTGTAACACTGAAGATCTGCTGCTCTTTACCTGAACGGCGTCTCGTTGATGGTTGTGTAGAAATACTCGTTTTTCAGGAACACAACTCTTCTCTACGGACAGAAAACATGTTTTTAATAAGAAATGTTCAGACACTGTGATTTAAACATGATAAAAGTGTGACTGATAGAAATAGGGGAGGAAATGGTAGAGTTGGATTCCCCGGCGGTGATCAGCATCAACCAGCTGCACCTGTGCACTACCCTATATAAACCCCAGTCAAACCAGAACTCTCTGTCGTTTTGTGGCATTTCCTTTGTTCTGTTTCCCGCCTTTTTTTAACACTTCTTGTGAGTTTTTTTTTTTCATATTTATTCAGTTTTTTTGGTGCCATTGGGGATGCACTTTTTGGCAGGGGTGCCAAATTTGGCCCAACACCTATTTTTTCAATTGTTTTCAGAAGTTTTTTTGGTGCGCTTGGTGGTGGACGTTTTGGCAAAGGTGCCATATTTGGCAGGGCACCTATTTTCCAAAAGTTCCAAAAGAACTTAAGTTTTTTTGGTGCACTTGGGGGTGCACTTTTTGGCAGAGGTGACAAATTTGGCACAGCACCTATTTTAATTTTTTTTCCACCTATTCAGTGTTTTTTGGTGCCCATGAAAGTGCACTTTTTGGCAGGGGTGCCACATTTGGCATGACATCTACTTAAAAAAAAAAAAAAAATCTCAAATGAAATGTTTTGGTGCCCATGTGGGTGCACTTTTTGGCAGAGGTGCCAATTTTGTCACAACACCTATTTTTTCCATTTTTTTCATAAATTACGTTGTTTTGGTGCCTATGGGGGTGCACCTTTTGGCAGGGGTGCCAAATTTGGCACAACTACTATTTTTTTTTTTTTCAGAAATTAGTTTTTTTTGGTACGATTGGGGGTGTCCATTTGGCACAACACCTATTTTTTCATTTTTTTTTCAGAATTTTTTTTGGTGCGCTTGGGGGTGCACTTTTTGGCAAAGGTGCCATATTTGGCGTGGCACCTATTTTGCAAAAGTTCCAAAAGAACTTAAGAAGAAGTTTTTTTGGTGCGCTTGGGGATGCACTTTTTGGCAGGGGTGCACTTGGACCCAACACCTACCTAAGAAAGATCACTAAGAGAGATGAAGGTTAAAGATCACGAACCCTCTTGTCCACAGTGGCCCTCACATCCAGAGACATCGTCCCCGTCTCCCCTTTCACCATAGCTGTCCTCAACTGGTGAAAAAACACACACACACATACACATTTGCAGAGTTATTCTGCCCACGCTGTTCGGTGTGTGTTTGTGTAAGCAGGTATGAAGTGATGGAGACAGTGTCTTCACTCACTGTGTCTTCAGTGTCCTCCCACTCCACCTCCGACAGATCTACACTGTTATAGTTGGGTTTGGGCTTCAGCTTCTTCCCTTCTTTATACTGAGAAACAAGATTAAATTACTTAAATTAATATAAATATGATATAAACTATTATTGATTATTTATCATTGCTTTAGTGTCTGTAGTGCCTTAGCATTATAGCATCACATTCCTTGGACCCCAGAGTCACATATACATACTGGAACATCTCAGAAAAAAATTATATCATTGAAAATCTACCTTTCAAATGTGAAATTCATATATTATATAGATGTAATAAACACAGAGTGATCTATTTAATTTTTATATTTATTTCTTTATTGTTGATGATTATTTTTATGGCTTACAGCCAATTAAAACCCACAAATCAGTGTCTCAGAAAATTAGTATATTATATTAAATAAGACCATTTTGAAGCAGTGTGGGCAGTGTGCCAAGTCCTGCTGGAAAATGAAATCTCCATAAAAATTGTTATCAGAGGGAAGAAGCATGAAGTGCTGTAATAATTTTTGGGGAAAGTAAGTGCTGATAAAGCTGAACTCACCAGTGGACGTAGATCTGGGTGGGACAGGATGTAGCCATTATTTGTGTTCAGAAACGCATAACCATGAACTCCCAGCTGAAAACAGTAAAATACAGTAACAGAGTGAATACAGCAGACAGCAAGGATTTTTTGTAAAGGTTCTGGTTCTGTATTGAATCATGACAACTCAGATAATTATTTGAATGCTCGAATGGCTGTTTGTATGATTAAATACAAAATGCACAGTGCAGCTCGATATAGGACATGTCCATGTGTCTTTGCTATCGTAACGATGGGAAAAGTACACCTTGCACAGCTCGAAGTGCAAACCAAAACACATGTACTAATTTTCTTAATTAATTAATCATGGGTGTGGTTAATTAATTTTGGGCGTATCGTGAAATAATAAACCAATAAACCAGTGTCTCTTGCTCATCATTCTCTTTAAGAGTAGATCAGGTGAGCTCTGACTTTGGTGGATTGCTATTGTAACGGTGCAGCTACCTGGACGTGTTCAACAAACTCTTCTCAGCAGAAAGCAAAGGTTGTTTTCTAATGTTTATTTTTTGTTTCTTCAAGTACAAAAATTCATCCTGCATCTCAGAGCAAAGTGACCATCGCTGTTTCTTAGCAACTGCTGGTCAGAACAGTGATGTACACATACTACTTTATAAACAAATATATTTTTCATCTGAAAAAATCACAAATATTAGTTTTATCAGAACTGCTGCATTTATTGTGTTTGCAATGTGCCAAAACAGGCTTTAACCCTTTCAGACGGTTTGTTCTCTAATGTCTTGTGTACTCTTTCACTTCACACAAACTCAGACCTAATATTCATCAGAACAGACATTAAAGTTGTGGTCGCACTGAAAACACACCTTAAATTATGAGTGTAATTACTCACTAAAATAGACTTTCTGATGCTCACCTTGTATCGAGGAGCGAGTCTCATGAGCTCTTTTAAAGGAACATCAGTACCAACCACACCCAGGAGAATACCATGAGACAGCTAGAGACAGACAGAGAGACAGACAGTTTTCAGTATATTACAGTAGTTTAAACCGTTAATAAATGCAATATCAAATAAATTCACTATGGCTTTATTCATTTATTCATTCATTGCTCTGAACACACTTCAGGGTAATGGATAATTTTAGTGATTTTAGGGATGATTTTGGGGGTGACATGGGGATAATTTTGGGGCTGATATTGGGGGTGATATAGAGTTGATTTTGGGGGTGATTTTGGGGTTGATTTTGGGGGTGATGTGGGGATAATTTTGGGGCTGATATTGGGGGTGATATAGAGTTGATTTTGGGGTGATGTTGGTGATTTTGGGGGTGATATGGAGTTGATTTTGGGGGTGAGTTTAATTGTGATTTGGGGGTGAGTTTAGAGCTGATTTGGGGGTGAGTTTAAGGCTGATTTGGGGGTGAGTTTAAGGCTGATTTGGGGGTGAGTTTAAGGCTTATTTGGGGGTGAGTTTAAGGCTGATTTGGGGGTGAGTTTAAGGCTGATTTGGGGGTGAGTTTAAGGCTGATTTGGGGGTGAGTTTAAGGCTGATTTGGGGGTGAGTTTAAGGCTTATTTGGGGGTGAGTTTAAGGCTGATTTGGGGGTGAGTTTAAGGCTGATTTGGGGGTGAGTTTAGGGGTAATTCTGCGTTTTTTACTCACAGTTTCCTCTTTCTTGCTGAACACAGGCATGGCCACTGAGGTCATCAACAGCAAACTCTGAGCCTGAGTATTAAACAACTGAAACACACGAGAACAGAGTCAGACAGACAGAGAGACAGACAGACAGAGAGATGGATATATATACAAACTGAATGAAAAACAGATAGATAGATAGATAGATAGATAGATAGATAGATAGATAGATAGATAGATAGATAGATAGATAGATAGATAGATAGATAGATAGACAAACAGACAGAGAGACACAAATATACAGACAGACAGATAGACATAGAGATGGATATATAAACACAGAGAGATGGATAGATAGACAGACAGACGGATGGATGGATGGATGGATGTATGGACAGATAGATAGACAGATTCTAAACAATTCATAAACTAGAGTCAATTCTATAGTTTCTAAATGTTAAGAAAATTAGAAATAAAAACTCATTTCTTATTTAGGACTTTTTTTCAGCTCTGCTGCTGTAAATTAATATTTAATTTTAGTCGTGTTTTTCAGCCTGGAATCTGAACCTCTAACAAATATGGGAATCATTTTTATTTGATCTGAATAAGCAGAGATTCTGCAGAGTTTCCTTCATCCCTGATCAAATAAATCACCGTCTCTCAGAGGAAGCCCAGAAACCCAAACTGAGCCGCTCTGATTTTGGACGCATTATAAGGAGAAACAGCTCCCGGACTAAAATAAGTGATTCTGTTTGGAACAGCTGAAGGTAAAAAGGGAAGAGGATGACAGGCAGGGAGATGAGAGAACATAAACGGAGGAGTGATGAATGAGCTATGAATAAACCTGAGGATACAAACCGAAGAGAGGATATTCTGTAGAAACATTACTAGAAATATATATATATATATATTTTAACTAAAAATGAGCATAAAAATCTGATTATTGTGCTCAATCCAAAAATCACTTAAAAAGGCTTTAATCACTCATTCTGCGATTGCTTATTTTAATAAATCTTATCAAGAATAATTGGCTTACCCCATTTGTTTTAAAAATTATGAGTTTCTTTGATTTTGACCAAATTGAAAACCTCTGGAATATAATCAAGAGGAAGATGGATGATCACAAGCCATCAAACCACCAAACTGAACTGCTTGAATTTTTACACCAGGAGTAAAGCAGCATAAAGTTATCCAAAAGCAGTGTGTAAGACTGGTGGAGGAGAACATGATACCAAGATGCATGAAATTAAACTGTGATTAAAAACCAGGATTATTCCACCAAAAATTGATTATTTCTGAACTCTTAAAACTTTATGAATATGAACTTGTTTTCTTTGCATTATTTGAGGTCTGAAAGTTCTGCATCTTTTTTGTTATTTCAGTCATTTCTCATTTTCTGTAAATAAATGCTCTAAATGAGAATATTTTTATTTGGAATTTGGGAGAAATGTTGTCTGTAGTTTATAGAATAAAACAACAATGTTCATTTTACTCAAATATAAACCTATAAATAGCAAAATCAGAGAAACGGATTCAGAAACTGAAGTGAACTCTCTTCATTTTTTCTAAAGCTGTATATTTTGTCTAGTTTGTCTGAACGGATTTTTGTGCAGCAGGTCTGTCTGTATGTGTCAGTACAGCGATTGTCATTCGATTAGGCATCGTACACTCTGACCCACACCTAATCAATCTCCTTAATAAAGATCCTCAGAGATCAATGAGCAGATCAATCACATTTAGCAGCAGTTCACTCAATGGATTTTGGCTTGGACACAGTTTCTAATAAAGAGCTTTAAAACTTCTATTTATTACTCTGTAGGTAGAAGTATAGATACACTGCAAAAAATCCTTTATATATATGCAAATTAAGATGTTAGATGTTGAGCAAGCAATTGCAAAGTGTCAAAATGAATGAAGTAACACCTAAATCAAGCAAATATAACTGTTTTTCTAACACTTACACAATGCTTAGTAAGACAAAAACTAAGCAAAAAAATTAAAGATTTATAAAAATAAGATTTATTGCCTTAAAATGTAATAATTTTACTTTCCTAAGATTTAGTTTTTTGCAGTGTAGTAGGATTTAATAACCTCAAGTATCAACTCAAAAAGCTTTTTAGCTTTTTACTCTTTAAGTAAATGTGTAAAAGTACTGGTTTTAAAACTACTTTTAAAGTATAAAAGTAAAAGTAATGTAAGGAGAAAAAATTAATCCATTAAGAACAAAAGCTTAGACCACGCCCACAGAGTCCTATAGTGCACTATAGGCAACTTCTGAATGCAATTAATTGGTTGCACTCAGAGAAAAGGGGGCTAGATACTTTTGCACACCACACTTTTTCAACACAGTTTTTTTATTTGTTAAAAAATGTTTTGAATCCTGAAATAATTTTCTTGACTGTATACCACTTTGTGTTGGTATTCTCATTAAATTTACACAATTAAATATAAATATTTATTTTTGTGGTTGTGACAAAATATGGAAAAGTTGAAGGGGGTATGAATACTTTTGCAAGCAACTGTAAGTCTGCTTTGTTCTTGCTGGAGTGTGCAGGTGTGATGGATCACAGTATAAACCAATAGGGAGTGGGAATGGTATATGTTTGTACTTATAGGGGGTTTTATTGAACGATGAGAAGCCGTAATGAAAACCAGCTGAAATAAAACAGGAGTAACGAGGCTATTTTTAGTCAAATGTAAGGAGGAGAAAATTCAGATAATTGTGGTAAAATGACCTACAGAGGGAAATAAAGTTATTAAAGGTGTCTGAATGACCTGTTCGAGCTGTAGGACAACTATATAACAACAAATATAACCGGACAGTCTGACACCGTGCATTCTGACACATTACAGTAAGTGAAACAGAAAGCACTGAGGTCAGAGGTCATATATCTTTATTTTAGCTCCTGCCCTCTAAACTGTTCGGGTCAGAAAAAACTGTGTTCGTATCCGGAACACAGAAATCTGCTGCGTCCAGCAAACAGTCCATCATCTGCTTAATCACGCTGCATCACTGCAGAGACAGGAAAGGGCACCAAGCACCTGCAGTACACTCAAATCTGCTCACCAGCAGCACTGCTGATGATAAAACAATGCAACATCATCAGAAATTACAATAAAAACTTGATTATAAAGCTGTTTTTATTAGAAATACAACCAGAGCATGAATTAGTGGGGAATTAGGGAGGTTTGACTTAATGAATTGGTAAAAACAATAGTTTAAGGAAGCTGTAGTTTAAATACTTATATTTATATTTAAAAAATATATATACTTCTGAATCAGTTTCTCTGATTTTGCTATTTATAGGTTTATGTTTGAGTAAAATGAACATTGTTGTTTTATTCTATAAACTACAGACAACATTTCTCCCAAATTACAAATAAAAATATTCTCATTTAGAGCATTTATTTACAGAAATTACAGATGCAGAGCTTTCAGACCTCAAATAATGCAAATACCTGCACTTTCTTAATAATAAATACACTTTACTACCTTCAGTAAATCACTCACATTGTTCTAATGTACCATTCCACCTTAAATGCTGCTAATTTACCATTCCACCTTAAATGCTACTAATTTACCATTACACTTTAAATACAACTAACTTACCATTCCACCTTAAATGCTGCTAATTTACCATTCCACCTTAAATGCTACTAATTTACCATTACACTTTAAATACAACTAACTTACCATTCCACCTTAAATGCTGCTAATTTATCATTCCATCAAACAATTCTGCTAATCTACCATTCCACCTTAAATCCTACTAATCTACCATTCCACCTTAAACGCTACAAATTTTTCATCCCACCTTAAATGCTTCTAATTTATTATTCCACCATTAACGCTCCTAATTTAACATTCCTCCTTAAATACTGCTAACTCACCATTCCACCTTAAATGAGCTTTAAACTTAACATCTTCAGCTTTTAAGGTGGACCAAATTGTTCAAACCAGAATTAAGTTTTATGTGGACTAGTTGACATATAGGCGCCCTTTTTAAGGTGGAAAGTAAACGTATTTTAAGGTGGAAGGGAAATGTGTTTTAAGGTGGAAGGGAAATGTGCTTTAGGGTGGAAGAGAAATGTGTTTTAAGGTGGAAAGGAAATGTGTTTTAAGGTGGAATAAACTAACCAACTAAATAAACTAAAGGATTCACACTCTGGTAGCATTATTAGTGATGAACTACTTGCTTATATTATTATCTCTACAGTAAACTTAAATAGTCATGCAATGATCAATATATAAAAAACATTTATTTTGTAAAATATGAAATTATTTATTTTCAGGGCAAGAAAACTGAGAAAAGATTTAGATTTTTAGGTGCCCTAAGCCTTTAATGTAAAATATACAGTTTTAGATTGTATATGGTAGCACCCAATATCATTGTATGTGTTTTTGCAGGATTGATCATCAGTATAATTTGTTGATTTTGCTGTATAATATATTGTTTATGATCCTGATAATAAAGTGTTGCGTGTGGTATGAGCTACAGTAGCTGGTTTAATGTATTTATTGCACTGTAAAACACTGTAAGCATTGTGAGACTTCAGTTATCTAAAGCTCCTGCACTGTACAGGTTTCATTTATACCCTGAATAAAAATTTAATTATATAATTATCATTGTATAATTCGCACCCTGGATCAAAGAAACATGGAGCTCACAGGTACAGATCCAAACTACCGCTCTATTGCCAGTCCAAGAAATCATACCTGGCCTGGATTCCCCGAATATAAAACAGATAAAAGAACAAACCTTAAAATAAAAAGTTGGCAAAATAGTTTTTTTAAAGAAAAGCCAAAGAGGAAGTTCTCTCAGTATGAGCGAGAAGATCCCTTTAAAAAAATCTCCATCTGACATGAAGCTTCTACACCAATTTAAAATATTCCAAGAACTGTATGTCCACGCCAAGAACCAGAGTGTAGAGGAGAGCCAGAAATCAGAAAAGCACTATACAATACAGCAGACAGGACATATTTAAAAATAAAGTACTGTATTTTAATATATATATATACATAAAAACTTTTCTATAGCGGCATAAAACCAAAAAGCTCTGGATAAAAATAAGAAAGCACTTAAACTTATTATTTTCTTTCATTTTACCAAATTGAAAGCCTCTGGAATATAATCAAGAGGAAGATGGATGATCACAAACCATCAAACCACCAAACTGAACTGCTTGAATTTTTACACCAGGAGTAAAGCAGCATAAAGTTATCCAAAAGCAGTGTGTAAGACTGGTGGAGGAGGAGAACATGATGCCAAGACGCATGCAAATAAAATAGGGCCCTAAATGTGTAACTGTCTTGACTCATTAACAAATAAAAGTCCCTTAAAATGCTAAAATAAATAGCAATTAATAGGCCTAGCAAAGCAAATGCTGATGCCAATATCTGGTGCAGCTTAAACAATCTAATGCTAACTTTAAAAGAGCAAGTGTTAATGCAGTTATTTGATGCTCATATGCTTCTAGAATGGCTAAAAAGGCTAAAAGCTAAAACTCAGCCAACCAGAGTGAATGCGGATTTATTATTAAAACAGGTGAGGTTATCTATTTTGTTGTATTGAAAAAATAAAAAATAAATCCAAATCAAAACAACTAAAAGCTGAAATAATTCAGTACAACTACAGTGAACCTCCAAGCTATAAAGATCAAGTATTATTAATTATAAATACATTAATTTTAAGTATAATTAGGATGACATTGCTTTATTCAGGATTCATACACATACAATAAATTTCAATCATTTTTTCAAGACTTTTCCAGGCCTTCGAGGCAAATTTTTTATTGACTATACAACTTTTAAAACATGCATACATGGACAATAAAACCAAAAATCTACTAAAACTATAATTAAAATAGATTATAGTAGGTCTAAAATGAATCTGATAAAATGTTAGCACACAATATTTAAGCTCCATTGGGTAGGATTAAATTACTGAATTTCCGATTTTCCAAATTTCCATGATTATCTGAGTATTTTTATTTTCACAAAACTTATCCAGGCCTGGAAATTGCTATTTTCAAATTCCATTACTTTTCCAGGTTTTTCATGACCGTATGAACCCACAATAAAACATAATTTATTATTATTAATCTAACTTACCACATGCCTAAACCTCATTACATGTGTTTTACTACATTACTAATGTAATCTATATCACTAATTTATCACTAATCACTATTATCTACACTACCTGAGTTATATCTTTACCTCAGCAGTGTTGGGCAACTGTCAGGATGAAAGACAGTGAGAGCAAGATGAACATGAAGATGCAATGAATTGATAGAGTATGACAGACAGCATAAAAACATTTTTTTTTTATTTCATAAAAAAATAAGCAAAGATGAGGAAATATTAAAAACTCACCACACTGTCCATGTAAGCCTCAGTCCAGATGATGTCATGGTCATGGTTGATGACCATTGGTCGACTGAGAACATGCAGATATTCCATAACATTCTCCTGCACGTCTGCCAGAGTGGAGATGTGTGTGTAGTAACCTAATGATTAAAAAACAAACATTAATAAATAAACCCAAGCAAAAAAAAAATAATAAATAGAACATTTAGTTTTTTCCAGTCTGCTTGTTTTCCCTGCCATGTGTTCTTCAGCACATTGCTCTGTTTTTTGTTTCTGTCTTATCTCCTCCCTGGTCATCAGTGTTTCCACCTGTCTCATCTGTTACTCCGCCCCCTTGTTACCCTCCCCAGGTGTTTCTTAACCTTCATTGTATGTATTATAAATATAATATAATATTATAAATATATTATTTATATTATATATATATATTATTTATTTATTATTACTTTTTTTATATTCTAATGTTTTATATTTTGATTCTTGTTTGTTCTCGTTCTTAGTTTATTATTATCCATTTTTTCTTTTATATTTTATATATTTTTTTACTTTTTATGTTTCAATTTGTTTTTATGGTCTTTTCGAATTTTCTATTTTACATATATATTTTCTTCATATATATATTAAATGTCGATTTAAAATTAGTATTGCTTTTATTTATTATTTATTTTTACTATTATATTCCATTTTATTTCTAATTTCTTATTAAATGTTATGTTTTCAATCCCTTTGATGATGAAAAAACTCAGCAACATTGTAAATGAGGGTCAACGTCAATGTTTCCCGAGATTGGTTGATTGATTGATTGATTGATTGTATATATAGCCCCTTTGTTTTACTCTTCCCTTGTCTGGTCTTGTCTCGGTTATTGATTGACTGATTTGAAGTACACAGAAAATTATGTACAAATGACTAAAATAAAAGTTATTTTTAAGTTTTTTAAAGGTAAAGACAAAAAAGAAGAGAGCAGGATAACAGCAGATCACAGTAGTGCTGCATTTGAACATTAAAAACATAAATTATTTTACATTAAAAGAGAATTAACTGATGAACTAGTTTACCTTTATTATTACAGGCAATCCATTTCACATTTTCAGCAAACGTCAGCTCTCGACCAATCAGATACGTGAACACGCGCACCTGAGGGAGATAAAATGAGTAATTTAATTCATTAAAAAAAAGAAAAAATAAATAATAACAACAGTAAGACAAGTTACTACTATTATTACTACCAAATTAGACAATAATAAAAATAAGAATAATAAGAAGAAGAATATGCAGACAATAATTTTAATAACAGGAATGCCAAATACAATGCAAAATATATTTATTAAATCCAAAAGAGTAAAATATATTTATGTGATACTGGACTAATGTAATAAAATACATAGCATTTTGCTGCTTTTTGCTAGCAAATAAATGAATTAATTTACAATAAACATAGAATTATGTAGAAACTCATGTAAATTTCAATATATGTTCATTGTTAGTAACAAGCTAATATATCACTTATATTATACTGCTTATAGTTTATGTTTGAGGATTATTTACCCTGCGATCCGGCCAATTAAACTCCTCAAAAACCTGCTGAAAATCCTCCATCGCTCCATCAGTAATCAGCATTATAGCCTGATTACAGAGACTGCCCTTACCCGTCGTAACAGCCTGTACCAAACACACATAAAAATACAAATACAGACAATATACTGTATACTGTACCAGTCAAATGTTTAAACACATCTTAAATTCTGTATTTTTTCAATATTAAAAGTTTTATTGTATTGTAAATTAATACTAAACCCATTCAAACTATGAAGAAAAACATCTGGAATTATTTTGAAAAAAAAAAAAAGTGTTAAACAAACCAGAATATATTTTATATATTATATATTCTTCAGTCAGTTTTATGAGGTAGAGTCTCCTGGGATTCAAGCTTTCAGTTAACAGCTGTGCTGAACTCATCAAGAGTTAATTACTTGAATTTCTTGTCTCTTAATAAAGTGTTTGAGAGCATCAGTTAAAGTAAAGTAGTGAAGAGGTAGAGTTACAGGTATACAGTGAATAATAGAGAATATTTGAGTAATGTTCGAATCCAGATTATGAGAAGAAACAACTACTCAACTAAATAAAGAAAAAATTACTTTAATAAAAAACGGTCAGTCAACTTTAAAAGTATTCTTAAAGGAGAACTCTGGTGTAAAATGGACTTTTAGTGTAGTAAAACGTGATAAAAAGTTCTTATCTTTGATGAATAGCTCACCTCCTGCAGCTTTCAGAGATCCAGAAATTTTAACAGTTTGTCCAAACAGGCTTTTTTTCCCCCTGAAGATAAATCACTTTTTACACCGTTATCCAGCTCAAAGTAGCTCCACACCTCCTTACTAGAATCCGGAGAGCTCTGATATTTAAAACCAGGCATTAATAACTTAAAAAGTGCTTAAAAAGAAGCTTATTAAAAAAAAACACTGTTTACATCCCATAATGCTACTAGCTTCAGCTCCGAGCACTGCCATCACTGTACTGATAATAACATAGACATATATATATATATATATATATATATATATATATATATACATACATAGACTCCTCATAGCAAAGCAGCCGGTGCCAGGAGGCAGGCTATGAGAAGTCTATGTATATATATGTCTATGTCATTATCAGTACAGTGATGGCGGCACTCGGAGCTGAAGCTAGTAGCATTATGGGATGTAAACAGTCGTTTTTAATAAGCTTCTTCTGCACTTTTTAAGTTATTAATGCCTCGTTTTAAATGTCAGGGCTCTCTGGATTTTAGTAAGGAGGTGTGGAGCTACTTTGAGCTGGATAACGGTGTAAAAAGTGATTTATCAGGGTAAATTGGATAAACTGTTAAAATTTCTGGATCTCTGATCGCTGTTGGAGAACGGAGGTGTGCTATTCATCAAAGATAAGAACTTTTTATCATGTTTTACTACAATAAAAGTACATTTTACAGTCACAGTTGAGTGCAGTCACCTCAAAGATAATCAGAAATATTAGAATGATGAAAACGGCACTCACCTCATTTAAAACACGGAAGGCCTCTTTCATGGCTTTCTTGACTTTTCCCTCTCCTTTCACATGAAGACCCTCCACTAAAACCTTGAAGTGCTGGAGAAAGATGGAGAGCATGGACTCAGAGGGCATTAAACACAACAGCTTTCACACCGTTTATCGTTTACACTAAAAAAATAAGAATACTAATAAGAATATTATAGATTTTTTTTATAGATTTTCATTCCGGCTTCTCATCGTTCAATAAAACCCCTATCCAGATAAATCTCTCCATCCAGATAGAGTGAGTCTGATTGTGATTGGATGTAGAGAAGTATAAACATATACCATTCTGACTCCCTATTGGTTTATACTGTGATCCATCACACCCATGGGCGTGGTAGTGGGGGGAAAAGTGGACCTGACTACCCAGGGCCCGAGTAGGGAGAGGGGCCCATGAAAATCCTGATTTTTTTTTCACTCACTTTCCTTTGTTTACTGGCATGGATAGGGGCCCATTAACATAGAGGGTGTACAGGGCCCAGAATTTGCTGCTACGCCCCTGATCACACCTGCACACCCCCCCACCCCCTCCAGCAAGAACATAGCAGACGTATGTAGCCTAGTATGAAGATGATCCGTGCAGAGACTCCAGTCCAACTAAACTTCTATTAACCCTTGTGTTTTCATTTTTCATCAAATGATACTAAAAAAATATTTTTTCTAACTCAAACTCATTGCCATTGGCTCATTTTTGTGGAAAACATATATCAAAACACATTTTTGATAAACACACACTGTACACCCCCCCCCCCCCTACACATTTATATTACATACAGTATGTTTGGCCAAGAGCTAATAAACATTGCTTCATTTGTAAATTTGAAACTAAACAAATTATCTACTCATATCTTGAGTTTAATTCATTTTCTTTTACATTTTATTAAAAACTAATAAAAAAAGAGTAGCACTTTTTAAAAGAAATGTAACATAAGAAAGGTAAAGGGCAAATATTAACCATGTAAGCTGTTTATATTGCTTGTAATTTAGGTGAAGCGAGCATGTGTAAAGCATTTTAATGTAGAATTGCTTAATTTTGCTGAATTAAATACAAGTAACAAAGTAAACGAGGAACAAAAATATGAACACCACACAAGGGTTAATACTGTTAATACTGTTAATATTAATTTCTGAACTCTTTATGAATTTGAACTTTTTTTCTTTGCATTATTTGAGGTCTGAAAGCCATTTCTCATTTTCTCCAAAAGCACACCATGATGTACTGGTTGGGTTAGAGGCATAGGAAATAAATAATCCTCTTTATTCCTGGATTAGGAATTTTGCACCACTACATTTGCACCATCTAGTGGCAAAAGTGAACAGGCACTGCTAAAACAAATGTAGAAATGTGTTCTCCTGGATAAAAAAAAGGACCTATGTACATTTTAACACCCAACATAAACCTTTAAATCAGGCCTCATACAGTAAGGAGTATTGCACTTTACTGTAAGACTGGTGGAGGAGAACATGCTGTGATTAAAACCAGGATTATTCCACCAAATATTGTGATTATAGATTGTGAAGTGATGAGGGGAAAAAGTGCCATCTACACACCCAGAGAGAGCAAGGCCAATTGTGCTCTCTCGGGGCTCCGGCAGCTGATGGCCGCAAGCTGCATGACCGGGATTTGAACCCGATAGAGATTGACGTGATGGAGCAGCGTAAATGCAGTGTTAGGATAAAAAACGTAAATCTGGCAACCAGTAAAACTGAAAATTACCTCCCGATTGTCCAGATCGGCCTGCACCAGGGTACCTTTAAAACACGGCTCCACGTACTGAACATAATCACTGTACTGAGAGTTTAAGAAAGAAAAAGAGAGAGAGAAAGAGAGACATAACATTAATTACAATAGTTATTTAATTGCATTGTGATAAGGCATATATGCAAAGTACAAAATTTACAATATACTTCAAGTGTATTAAAAATTATGTTTGAAAAACACATACTTAAATCTACTGAAGTTTGCAAAAGTTATAAAAAAACATTTAAAAGCAAAATCTAATGCTTTTATGTTGTATTTAAATATATCTTAACTACAAGTAAAATAGTTGTTTGAAATTAGTACATTTAGTATGTATTTAGGTATGTATTAATTTTAATGGTAAAAGTATGTACATGTTCCATGTTAAGTATACTTTTAAAAAATACACTTAAATGCACCTTTCTTTTACAAGGCTCTATCTATCCATCCTCTTGTGAAAAAAAACGTATATTTAAGAGTATATTTAAATTAGGCAAATAATACTAAAAGAACATTTCCAATTTAATATAGTTAAATCTACTTCGGAGGAGTTATACGAAAAAAAAAAAACACTCAAAAGCAAAAACAAGCAAATGGTTTTGTGTTGTATT
Source organism: Astyanax mexicanus (assembly GCF_023375975.1). Lineage (NCBI taxonomy): Eukaryota > Metazoa > Chordata > Actinopteri > Characiformes > Acestrorhamphidae > Astyanax > Astyanax mexicanus. The sequence goes on from NC_064409.1 coordinate 1,338,096, forward strand.
TAAATATATTTTGATTACAATTGAAAATCTATCTATCTATCTATCTATCTATCTATCTATCTATCTATCTATCTATCTATCTATCTATCTATCTAAACTTCTGTGAAAAGTAAGTACATTTAAGAGTATATTTAAATTAGGTAAAGAATACTAAAAGTACATTTACAATTTAATATACTTTTTAAAAATGCACATTAAATATACTTTCTCTGTATTTCCATAAAATGTATTTTTAAGCACTATGCTTTAAATTAAATGTTGTGTTGATAGAAAATATGTCTTGGCATTAAATTTACAATATACTTCAAGTGTGTTAAAAAAATTATGTTTAAAAACACACTTAAATCTACTTCCGTTTGATTACAATTAAAATATACTTAAGTTGCCAAAAGTTGTTCCAAAGTAGAACATTTAATATGTATTTAAGCATGCATTAATTTTAAAGTTAATGTTTTAATCTATCTATCTATCTATCTATCTATCTATCTATCTATCTATCTATCTATCTATCTATCTATCTATCTATCTATCTATCTATCTATCTATCTATCTATCTATCTATCTATCTGTATGCATGTCTGTCTGTCTGTCTGTCTGTCTGTCTGTCCCTTTATCTAAACTAAGGAAAAGATCAGCTCTAATGCTGAGTACTCACAGCCATGACATTTACGAAGTCGTTTTCTCCCAGTGTGTCCAGAATAGTGTTGATGGTGAGTTTAGCTATAGTGAGTCTGAGACCCTTCATGCTGCCGCTGGTGTCCACCACTATAATGATGTCTTTAGGGGACGTAGCTGCCTGGATATACCTGAGGAAACAACATGTGGAGATTAAAATAACTGGTAACGAGTTTTTTCTCTGAGGAGGAATTTAGTTCCACTCTTCTGTACAGAATTATTTTAATTCAGACACAAAGCCATTCAGAGGTGGACCTGTTGGTGTGCTCCGGGTCATTGTCTTATTGCAGAACCCAAGTATGCCTGAGCTTAAGGTTAGCAGCAGTGATGGCATTATTGGGATAAGTGGCAGAAGCAGTGGCATTAGTGGGAGCAGTAGCAGTGGCAGCAACAGTGGCATTAGTGGGAGCAGTAACAGCAGTGGCAGCAGCAGTGGCATTAGCGGGAGCAGCAGCAGTGGCATAAGCAGGAGCAGTGGCATTACCGAGAGAAGTGGCAGTAGCAGTGGCATTAGTGGGAGCAGTAGCAGAAGCAGTGGCAGTAGCAGAAGCAGTAGCATTAGTGAGAGCAGTAGTAGCAGCAGTGGCATTAGTGGGAGGAGTGGCAGCAGCAGTGACATAAGCAGGAGCAGTGGCATTACCGAGAGAAGTGGCAGTAGCAGTGGCATTAGTGGGAGCAGTAGCAGAAGCAGTGGCAGTAGCAGAAGCAGTAGCATTAGTGAGAGCAGTAGTAGCAGCAGTGGCATTAGTGGGAGGAGTGGCAGCAGCAGTGACATAAGCAGGAGCAGTGGCATTAGCAGAAGCAGTAGTAGCAGTGGCATTAGTGAAAGCAATGGCAGCAGCAGTGGCATTAGTGGGAGCAGTGGGATTAGTGGCAGCAGTAGCAACAGTGGCATTAGTGAAAGCAGTGGCAGCAGCAGTGGCATTAGTGGGAGCAGTAACAGCAGTGGCATAAGCGGGAGCAGTGGCAGAAGCAGTGGCAGTTGCAGAAGCAGTGGCATTAGTGGGAGCAGTGGCTGCAGCAGTGGCATTAGAGGGAGCAGTAGCAGCAGTGGCATTAGTGAGAGCAGTGGCAGCAGCTGTGTCATTAGCGGGAGCAGCAGTAGAAGCAGTGGCATTAGCAGGAGCAGTGGCAATAGCAGTAGTGGCAGCAGCGGGAGCAGCAGTAGCAGCAGCAGTGGCATTAGAGGGAGCAGTAGTAGCAGCAGCAGTGGCATTAGCGGGAGCAGTGACAGCTGCAGCAGTGGCATTAGCGGTATTGGCAGCAGCAGTGGCATTAGCAGTAGTGGCAGCAGCTGTGTCATTAGCGCGAGCAGTGGCAGCAGCAGTGGCATTAGCGAGAGCAGAAGTAGTAGCAGTGGCATTAGCTGGAGCAGTAGCATTAACATCAGCAGTAGCATTGGCATTAGCAGCAGTGGCAGGAGCAGTGGCAGCAGCAAACAGAATCACATTACACCCTTCAGTCTCAGACTCGCATCTTAGCATCATGTTCTCCTCCACCAGTCTTACACACTGCTTTTGGATAACTTTATGCTGCTTTACTCCTGGTGTAAAAATTCAAGCAGTTCAGTTTGGTGGTTTGATGGTTTGTGATCATCCATCTTCCTCTTGATTATATTCCAGAGGTTTTTAATTTGGTAAAATCAAAGAAACTCATCATTTTTAAATGCTCTCTTATTTTTTTACAGAGCTGTATATAAAAACCTTTGACAGATACTGTATGTCCTACATAATAATACTAAAAGTACGTATATACACATATACACATATACACATATATACACATCGACACAAGACAGTGAGTGAACTTACCAGTTGCGGTTTCTACCATCAAAGGTGACGACTCCGTTTTCATCTGGCGTCCATTTAATACCTGATTAACACAACAGAGGAGAAAATATATAAATATATAGTGAATGAGAACTTTAGAGATTTTATTTAGAGATTTCCAGCCTAAATACATTAAAATGCCTGCATACAATAGAGAATATGGCTGTTTATGACCACAAACTATTATTTACATACTGTATAAACTGCAATTTGCTGCAATTTAATGAACTTCACATTAACTTGTAAAGTTTGAAGCACATTGATTTAGTGAAAAATGTTGCATAGTGTGTAAAAATCATTTTAAACATTTGATATCTAACCAACTTCTTCTTCTTCTTCTTCTTCTTCTTCTTCTTCTTCTTCTTATTATTATTATTATTATTATTATTATTATTATTATTATTATTATTATTAATATTATTATTATTATTATTATTAATAGTTTTATATTATTGCTTTTTAACTTATTTTGATTTTTTTTTGTTATTAGTATTACTATTATTTTATTATTATTATTATTATTATTGCTTTTATTTTAATTGTTTTTAGTTTATTTATTTATTTGTATTTTTATTGTATTATGTAAAAGTTAGTTTTAGCAAATTTAACTCATTTTTGTTGTATTAATCTTATTTTCTTTTGATCTTAGTTTTTTTTTATCAATTAAACCATGCTTTATTATAATCATTAATTCTATTTTTTATATTTTATTCTGATTCCATTTTTGTTTTTTATCTATTTTTTTAGTATTTTATTTACTGTTATTACAAAATAATTAAATTTACCTATTATTTTCTCTGTCATGTCAATCCCTGTATTTGTAAATGCTCGACTACATTGAAAATAAGGGTTGCTCTAAATGTACATCTGGGTCAAAATAAAGGTTGATTGATTAATTGATTGATTGAAGACACATTTGTAAGGAACATATATTTTTGTTTGAGCAGCAGAACTGAGTATATGGATATTATGTGGAAATTAACAGGCTTTCCTATTATAAAAGATATTTATAACCAAGAAGCATCAATACAACAAAGAAATACCACAAATCTACTTTGTGTAAAAGCACATGATGTTTTGTGATGCAGCAGGGTCATTTTTACCAGGATAAAGCCTGAAGAATCCAGTGGAGCTGCCGAAGTACTGCCAGGTCAGCGTGGGGTCCTTCTCAAAATTACTCACAAACACGTCGTTCAGAGCCTCGGACATGTACACACCATTCAGAATATCCGGATCTGAGAGGAAAGAAAGAACAATGCAGATTAAAACACTTTTTAAAGCCTTTAAAATAAACACAGTGTATTTCAGATATATTGTCAGTCCTGTCACTGTCTGTCTGCCTGTCACGGACTCTAATTCTCCAGAATCTAACTCCATTTCCCAGGATACACCTGCAATCAACTCTTCAGACATGCTGGATCACGACTCATCGGCGATCCGCTTCACCCTCCAACTGATTGCACACACCTGGCTTGCTCATCATTCACTTTTAGAACCAGTTGAGCTCTTTCTCTGAGACTTTGGCGGATTGCTATTTTAACGGTGCAGCTACCTGGATCACATGACTCATCGACGATCCGGTTCGCCCTCCTACTGATTGCACACACCTGGACTCTGCATTATAAATTGCACTCATTTTCACTCACTCCTCTTCTGCCTTGCGTTTCTTTTGTGTTTTAACCATTTTCTTTAGCTTAGCCGTTTGTTAAGTAGCTTCTTTCTTATAAAGCATTCATAAAGCTATTTATTTTAACTGTAATATTGTTTTTATTCTGCAATAAAATGTGAAGCAGCCCGTGTGAGTGAGGTGTGTGTTTTACCTTTATTGTAGACGTTAGTGGGCACCTGGATGACGCTTTGTTGCGTGTTGACGGGAAGTTTGTTGAAATGCTCGTTTTCCTCCAGCTGAAATTCTCCACCCAACTCCACAAAGTTCCCGTCCTCATCCATAGTGTTTATTAACATGGAGTTATAATAATCAAACTGCAAAACAACAGAGTTATTATGATTTAGTCTGATCTGACTCATAGTAATGAGCATCACAACGTTCCCTAAACTCACCTCTAGTGTGGCGTTGAACTCGTGATAGAAATCAGCATCCTCTGCAGCCTCAGCCATTCTCTACAGAGACACACACACACACACACACACATATTATTTTGCCGTCTTTCATCATATGTAAGGAATTTGCATTCATGATCATTTAAGATTTAGATCCGGGGATCGTGTGTCCCTTACCTGTTTTCATGTCTTTAATATTAATTTACAATAAATAAAGAAATAAGAGATAAGTTAAGCTAAAGATAATATAAAATAAGATAGGATGCGATACGATACAATGCGATACGATGCGATGCGATAAAATAAGATGCGCTGCGATGCGATGCGATACGATGCGATACGTTGCGATACGATGCGATAAGATGCGATACGATGCGATACGATGCGATAAGATGCGATACGATGCGATACGATGCGATAAGATACGATAAGATAAGATAAGATAAGATATGATAAGATATGATAAGATAAAATAAGATTAGATGCGATAAGATACGATTTGATTCGATACGATAAGATAAGATAAGATAAGATATGATAAGATAAAATAAGATTAGATGCGATAAGATACGATTCGATACGATAAGATAAAATAAGATTAGATGCGATACGATGCGATGCGATGCGATAAGATAAGATAAGATAAGATACGATAAGATGTGATGCGATGCGATGCAATGCGATACGATAAGAAAAGATAAGACGGTGCGATACCACACCATACGATAAGATACGATACCATAAAATACAATAAGATAAAATTCGATAAGATAAGATATGATACAATACGAAAAGATACCATAAGAAACAATAAGATAAGATAAGAAAAGGTAAGATAAGATATTATGAGATTTGATGAGATACGATATTATACGATATGATAAAAAAAATATATAGTAGTTTATTATTCTATTATATAAATATATATATATATATATAAATATAAATATATATAAATATATAAATATAAGTATATTATATAAATGTTTCAGGTTGATTTTCTTACTTTGACGGATTTCATCTTCCTGCCAAGCATGTTCTCCATCTCCTCAGCGAAACTCCTCACCAGCTCCATACCATCCACCTCCTCCATCTTCACTATCGGCTCAATGTCCTTATATTTCTACAGGTAAATACACACACACACACACACACACACACACAACACACAAATACACACAGTAATTAACAAAACTGTCACACCTTAGCCTCTGTTCTCTTGTTTTGTATTCCTCCCCATGTGCTCCTTAAGCTCATGGCCCTGTTTTATTTTTGGTCTAGCCTTATAACCCCGCCCCCTCATTACTTTCCCTAGGTGTCTCTTGTCTGTAGCATGTGCTCGTTTGTTCTCTATTGTGCTTTTTGTGTTTGACCCTGTGTTTTTGTGTGAGTTTTATTCTCTGTATTTTGACCCTGTCCTAGTATATCCTGTCTTTTGTTTGTTTTCTCCTTGTTTGATACTCAGCTTTGTGTAAGTTATCTTTCTCAAAACTTAAGTTTTGTTCTTATTTGTTCTTATTTTGTTCTTATTGTGTTCTTTTTGTTAATACTTTGTTTTATAATATATGTTATATGTCTTTTTTTAATCTATTTTATATTAATCAGTTGAATTCAATCAGGCTGCCTGTAAAAGTTACAAATTCTCTGCATGACACATAAAAAAAATCTATTTTTTTGCTGCATAAAGAAGAACAATAGAGATTCATTGTTTTATTAATCCTAGAAGGAAAATCACAAGGTTGTCCAATCGGTGTTTTAAAATTCTCAGCGTACTTAATGTGTGACGTAATTGTGATAATTGTGACTGTCAGGGTTTTTACCGTCATGAAAAATGGAAAAGTCATGAAAATTTGGTCTACAAATCTTTTTGTTTCCGTTTATTAAGAAAGAAAATATATTTTGAGCTAAAAAATACATCAGCTCATCAGTTATTTCAGTAATTCAGCCCTAAACAATGTTGTAGGGTCATGAAAATTTGCTTTGAAGGCATGAAAAATCATGGAAATGTATTGATTGCAAAGTGTATGAACCCTGTACTGTGTATCCCCAGCTTTAGTTGCACAACTTCAGGAGAAGTAAAAACAATCAAAGGTGATGATGACGTTAAAACCAAGCAATTACTGCTCTGCTAATATTTTTTGTCCAGAAACAATAAATTGTCGAGTGATAAGAGATCCATCTGTTTCATTATCAACCAGCACACTGAGCAAACACCACTAACTCCTACTATACGCTTCTAACGTCACTCCACACATATTACACATTAATCACAAATCCACAATCTGTCATAAAAACATCAGATCCTACAGGCTCCAGCACCTGAACCTGTGATAAAAAAAACACAGATCGACGTCTGTTCTAAACTCAGAGTCACGTTACAGTCAGTTTAGTTCAGTTTAAAAGGATCTACAGCTCTGATTTTGCTATTTATAGGTTTATGTTTGAGTAAAATGAACATTGTTGTTTTATTCTATAAACTACAGACAACATTTCTCCCAAATTCCAAATAAAAATATTCTCATTTAGAGCATTTATTAACAGATAATGAGAAATGACTGAAATAACAAAAAAGATGCAGAACTTTCAGACCTCAGATAATGCAAAGAAAACAAGTTCATATTCATAAAGTTTTAAGAGTTCAGAAATAATCAATATTTGGTGGAATAACCCTGGTTGGTTTTTAATCACAGTTTTTTTCATGCATCTTGGCATCATGTTCTCCTCCACCAGTCTTACACACTGCTTTTGGATAACTTTATGCTGCTTTACTCCTGGTGCAAAAATTCAAGCAGTTCAGTTTGGTGGTTTGATGGTTTGTGATCATCCATCTTCCTCTTGATTATATTCCAGAGCTTTTTAATTTGATAAAATCAAAGAATTTTTTTTCCTCCCATCCCGGCGTCGGCTGCTGTCTCTGAGGAATGGCTCCTCTTTTCTCTGAATAAAATATTGTGGTGATTCTGAAATAAGCTGAGAGATTGTCCGGGGATAATCCACTTCCCAACACAAAGCATTAAGAGTAGCAGCTTTTATTCTGAGCTTTAGATCAGAGAGAGAGAGAGAGAGAGAGAGAGAAGGACAGAGGGAGGAGAGGAGAGACGCTGTGAGGACACACAGACCTACAGACCAAATAAAAGAAGAGAAAATCTCTTTTTATTCGACAGAATGACCTGAAAAGACACGCAACAGCTTTTGACGCACAACTAGTTCCTCATGGGGAATGTTATACATGTGTTCGTCTTATTTTAGTTATTTAATTCCCTTTTAAAAAGTAATCTTTAACACTAACTGCTGTATTATTCTTCAATATTTATCAATATATTAATAACCTTCCTTTACAACCAAGACATTTCTGTAATATTTTCTATAAATGGTCTATTAGTCTATAAGACTCTATTAACATACTCATAACACATTATAATACATTTATAAACTAATAAAAACATGTTCATAAATGTTTATAAAAAATGTATATGGTATATTCTGCCGAATCAGCGCCATTTCTGTCCCCAAGAAATTACGTTTATGAATGTGCCCCCAAAATAACTTTAAAATACACTTTATTATTAAACATAGTGTCTTGTACATTTACCTGATTTCAAAAGTAAAATATGAAATTAATAAAAAAAACATTAATAAAAACTACTTTAAACACTTAAAAAATACCCCACTCCCTAACTATAAACTTTACATTGAAATATAATATAATAAATATATTAAAATCCTTCAAATATGTTATTTTGTTTTTTGCATTGTTGTGTGACTCCAATTCCCATCTATGCTTTAAAAATATTTTTTTCCATAAAAAAATCCATAATATTTAAGTTAAAAAAACACATTACCCCTGAATCTGGAACATTCTAAACATTCTACAACAGGAAGTCACATCTACAACAGGAAGTGACATCAGCTGGTTGTCAACACTCAGTCCTGTTACCTAAACTAATTCTTAGATCTTATTTGTTTATTTTTAAAATACAAATTTTGGGGAAAATCACTAGAATGTTCTGCTCAGTGTCCTCATGCTCTTAGCATAGCCGCTGTTTAGCTATTTTTTATGTTTTTGCTAATTATATGCTAAAAACTATTTTTTTTTTACTTTTAGTCCTGTTACTCAAAACATAAAAAGTAACAGGAGTGAGTTCCAGTAACAGGAGTGAGTTCCAGTAACAGGAGTGAGTTCCAGTAACATGAGTGAGTTTCAGTAACAGGAGTGAGTTTCAGTAACAGGAGTGAGTTCCAGTAACAGGAGTGAGTTCCAGTAACAGGAGTGAGTTCCAGTAACAGGAGTGAGTTCCAGTAACATGAGTGAGTTTCAGTAACAGGAGTGAGTTTCAGTAACAGGAGTGAGTTCCAGTAACAGGAGTGAGTTTCAGTAACAGGAGTGAGTTTCAGTAACAGGAGTGAGTTCCAGTAACAGGAGTGAGTTTCAGTAACGAGTGATTTCCAGTAACAGGAATGAGTTTCAGTAACAGGAGTGAGTTTCAGTAACAGGAGTGAGTTCCAGTAACAGGAGTGAGTTTCAGTAACGAGTGATTTCCAGTAACAGGAGTGAGTTTCAGTAACAGGAGTGAGTTTCAGTAACAGGAGTGAGTTCCAGTAACAATAAATAGACTAAAACTAAAATTTACTGTATTAGATGTAATAAATGTAATAAAAATGTATTTTATGATCACTTAAAAATGATTCAAATGTACCTAAAAAACTATATATTCATTGGTAAGACTGTCTGTCTTGCAATATATTTAGTAAAGTAAGCATCTGTTTTCAGTTTATTCAGTAAATGTATTTTACTCATTTTTCTTTCAAATGTATTTAAAATATACTGCAATTCTAAAAGTATCTGAATGATTCTTCACTTGTTTTTGTTATATTTTTATTTTTTCTGTTTTGTATGAAATATTACTCAAAAAATGTTTATTTTAATGTTAAATCTACATAAAAATGAGCCAAATAATTCTAATAAAACAGTGTTTTACTACATTTCCACCCCCCACCCCCCCACCCCCTCCTCCACCTTCTCTCTCTCCAGGTTGACAGATGGAGTTTCAAGCTGGTAGGTTGTCATGTTTTCTTTAGTGCCCTAAAGAGATCCTCATATATTCAGCACAGCACATTATAATGAAGAGTGCTCTCATATATTCACTAATATAAAAACAATAAAACACATTTAATATACTTATTTATTACGTCTCTTATTGAAAACCCAGTAAATCACTATTTACACTCAGTATTGAGGCCTTTTGATGGCGAAAAATGCTTTCAAATGTAAATGGTATTGATTAGGCATAAATATATATTACAGAACATGAAACAAGTTTATTAAAATAAGATCTAGTAAATGCTTGTTCACTTACTTTTTGCAGCAGGAGAGATCCAGAATATCTTGATGATAAGATAGACAGCTGTTTCCCGAATGCATTGGCCCAAACCTGCACCCTAATAAACATAAAATCAACATAAAACTCAGATTTAAACATTAATATAATCACTAATCAGCTGAAAAATCACATAACTTACATTTAATAGCTATAAAAATTAATTATTAGCATAGAGAAGCATCATATGATCATAAAGTCACGTGTAAAGAGCGAAACAAGACAAAAAAACTTCAGTAAAGAAAAATCAAATCAAAAACAAACTATCTAAGAATCATCTCATTCCTAGAAAGCTTTTGGGAAATACTTCTTTTTGTAGTCCTTTTGTATAAGAAAAAACTAAAACACCACAACTTCTAGTGGCCCTATTTTAGTCCTCTATGAGCGAGCAATCAACAGTGCACCATACAGCTTAATTTAAGTGTGTCAGTGTGTCTTTGCTATCATAACCACGGGAAAAGTACACCTTGTGCATCTCAAAATGCAAAGTAAAAGGCATGTACTAATTCTCTTAATAATTAATCATGGGTGTGACTAGGTTTTGAGCGTAACATGAAATAATAAACCAATCAGAGTGTCTCTTGCTCATCATTCTCTTTAAGAGTAGATCAGGTGAGCTCTGTCTTTGGTGAATTGCTATTGTAACGGTGCAGCTACCTGGACGTGTTCAACAAACTCTTCTCAGCAGAGGAAACTGAGCTGCTGGTTGACGCTGTGAAGGAGCTCCAGCAGCTCATTTACGGGAACAGCAATGTTATTTTATTTACTATTCTGTTTATTGTTGATGTAAAAGTTGGGTTTGTGCTGCTGTGTGTTCATGTGTGTGTAATAAGTAGGGGTGTACGCTCGGCTCGGCACGGCGCCTGTGTTACCGAGATAGCGATGAACGTCTGACTGTTGGCGTCTGTCTAGGTTGTATTCAGTCAGTGGAGCTCCTGTGTTTTCTGTTACCAAGATAAACAAGATAAAACTCCAGAAATGTACCTGAACACACCTCATTTCCAGAACACCACGCCCATCAGTGTAGATATATTCAGAAGCTCTGCTGCTGTTTAAACCAGGCAGGAGGAAGGAGTGAAGATACACTGTTGGTGGGGTGTAAGATAGCAATGTGTGTGTGTGTGTACTGTATATGTGTGTCAGGATGGCAGGTCAGGTTACCAGGCTTACTCCCTCTGACTAAGAGAACATCTAAGGACATTAACCTTTCTGCACCTTCTGGAAGATACACTGAGCTCTGAACACCAGGACTGAAACAAAGCGTATATTAGCTGTGTTCTGCTTTCTCATATATAGTTGTATTATATGATATAATCATTAAAAATCTCTGGAATATAATCAAGAGGAAGATGGATGATCACAAACCATCAAACCACCAAACTGAACTGCTTGAATTTTTGCACCAGGAGTAAAGCAGCATAAAGTTATCCAAAAGCAGTGTGTAAGACTGGTGGAGGAGAACATGATGCCAAGATGCATGAAATTAAAACCGTGATTAAAAACCAGGATTATTCCACCAAATATTGATTTCTGAACTCTTAAAACTTTATGAATATGAACTTGTTTTCTTTGCATTATTTGAGGTCTGAAAGTTCTGCATCTTTTTTTGTTATTTCAGACATTTCTCATTTTCTGTAAATAAATGCTCTAAATGAGAATATTTTTATTTGTAATTTGGGAGAAATGTTGTCTGTAGTTTATAGAATAAAACAGCAATGTTCATTTTACTCAAACATAAACCTATAAATAGCAAAATCAGAGAAACTGATTCAGAAACTGAAGTGATCTCTTCATTTTTTCCCCAGAGCTGTATATACTAGTGCATCTCAAAAAAAAATATTTCAGTAATTCAGTTCAAAATGTGAAACTCATCTTATATAAATATATTGCACACAGAGTGATTTGTTTTAAGCATTAATGCGGGTTTCATTTTCCAGCAGGACTCTGCACACTGCCCACACTGCCAAAAGTAGCAATTGGTCTTTAATAATATTCTAATTTTCTGAGACAATGATTTTTGGGTTTTCATTGACTGTACTCCACAAACATCAACAATAAAATAAATCAACTCTTAAAATAGATCACTCTACATAATATTTGAGTTTCATATTTATTGTTCAAGATACTCTCTTTACTATTACGTGTCAAAATAACACTTTCTATGAACGGTATGTCTATTATACTTTATAAACTCATATTCATAACATTTATAAAGCATTATAAACACAGGTATACATATTCATATAAATGTATAACACATTATTATAACTATTTTTAGTACGGTATGTTTAATAATCAGGTTTGTGCTGAACTAGTTACTACTTTTAGTAATCTGTTTTTCCTTCCGTGTGAGTTCCTACTGAACACATTGTGTTTACTGCAGGTTCCTGCGCTGTAAGCCAGGCTATCACAGGTTAATCTCTGAACAGCCCGAGATCTTCTGGCAGGTATTTTGGAGGAGTTTGGATGAGATTCAGGAGGCCTTCAGGTCACAAACCAAAACCTGTGAGAGACCTTTCAGACCTGCAGTGTTTTTTGGGGCACTGAATGTGGTTAAGGGCTTTAAGCTCTATCCGAACAGGATTCGTTTCTCAGGTGATTTTGGGGTAATTTTCTCTTTTATGGGGGTTTTTATCCTCTGTGATTTTATTCCTGTCCAGAACGATCATGTAGGTGTTTTTCTCAGACGTCCTCTGAGAAAATTACAGGCTGAATTATCTACTGTTTTTCTCTGAACTCCGTGCTCCTCCGGTAATTTTAGTCCCGTCCGGACGCACATCTCTGAGTTTCGTCTCCTCTCCTTTAATAAAATAGATATTTGTCCACTGCCGTGCACCGTAATTACACTTTGGGCGCGCCACAGTTTCCACGGAGATCCACGTAAAAAAAAAAACACACAGCGAGTGGAAATGGAGGAGCTACTGAACGCTGGTATTTTTTACAGACATCCCCCGAGAAACTAATCCTGTCCGGATAAAGCTTTAGAACCATCTACTAAAACCAACTACCAGCTAAGTTGGTCTTGCATTGGATTTTTCACAGTATAGCATCACTATCATACAGTACATTCTTAACAATAAAGTTTCAAGAAAAGGCTTTTAAGATTCTTCTCAATAAATGTTTCAGTGGATCATTCTTCTCAATGAAATGCATAAAGAACCTTTTGAAATGTTGTTTGAAGAACCTTTTCCACTCTATACCAATTAAAGTTATTTTCCTAAATCTGTGAATCTAATCCTAGAACCAGCTATTAGAAACCATTATTTGTTCCTAAAATTGTAGTGACCATTGTTGATAGGAATGATAGGGATGATGATAGAGATGGATAGAGATAGAGGGATGATTATTGATAAGGATGATAATAAGGATGATGACAGGGATGATTGTTGATAAGGATGATTGATAATAGGGATGATGATAGGGATGATGATAGAGATTATGATAGAGATGACCATAGAGATGATAGGGATGATGATAGGGATGATAATAGGGATGAAAATAGGGATTAGGATAGGGATAATTGTCGATAAGGATGATTGCTGATAGGGGTGATTGTCGACAGGGATGATAATGAGGATGATAATAGGGATGATTGTTGATAAGGATAATTGTTGATAGGGATGCTTGTTGATAGGGATGATTATAGAGATGATGATAGGGATGATGATAGGGGTGATAATAAGGATGATGATAGGGATGTTAGGGATGATAATAGAGATTATGTTAGGGATGATTATAGAGATGACAGGGATGATTATAGAGATGATAGGGATGATGATAGGGATGATAATAGGGAAGATGATAGGGATAATTGTCGATAAGGAAGATTGTTGATAGGGATGATTGTTAATAAGGATAATTGTCAAAAGGGATGATTGCTGTAGGGATATCTGTCAATAGAGATTATGGGATGACTGTCGATAGGAATGATTGTTAATAAGGATGATGATAATGATAAGGACGGTAGAGTAGCTGATGGTTTTATGGTCTTCAGTATTGTCTATCCTAGCAAAGAAATTGGTACTCACGTTTCAGGAGGGATTCTCATCTGAGCTCCAGCTGGGAAGCAGATCCAGCTGAGGGAAACGATCCAGAGAAGATAGACTGCTGTTCTTCTGTCCTTCCATCCTACAGACAGCATGCTGGTCCTTTCTGTCTCTCCTGTCCTGCTGAGGGACCAGCACCAAAGCATCAGCACCAAAGCAGAAGAAGCGACCAGAAGGAAGAGAGTGTCTTCCACAGGGTTTTAGAGACAGATGCTGCATGCATTAAGATCCATGGTGGCGCCAGGGTAGAGGTTTTGGAAGCTGGTGGTTGTTGTGTGAATGGAGAGATTGGGAACGGGTGATGGAGATGAATCCTGGCCTTGAATCTTCTAAAATTCCATCTTTCCCATTTACGGTTTCATATCGACCTCTCTGGTGGTCTACCAGTCATTCATTCGTCCACTGCTGCCACCCTTCGGTTGGCACCAATCTCTCGCCCAGCAGGAAATCCAACATGCACTTCCCAAATCAAACTAATCCAGGATCTAATTCCCAGAATACTGATCCTGTAATTGACCTCAGATCTTCTGACTCCCTAATTTAACTCCTAAGGCTCGGTGGTGAAGGCCGGTGCCGGGTTTTTCCGGGTTTTGCCCGAAGCCAGGGGCAGTAGTAGGAGGCTGCATAGTACAGAGAGACCAGGACAGGCCAAATACACTGGCCCTCTAGCTCTTCCTCCTTTCTATCTCTCACTCTCTCTCTCTCTCTCTTGCTCTCTCACTCCCTGCTGCCTCTGTTAACCCAGAGCGGGAGGTGAGCGTAATCCGTTTGGATTAAGTTATCAAGTGGGGGAGGGAGGGAGGGAGAGAGAGCAAAACGAAAGAAAAGAGAGAGAGAGAGAGAGAGAGACAGAGAGAGAGAGAGAGAGAGAAGTAGGTGGGTGGGATGGTGGGATGGGTAGAAGGAGGGGAAAAAGGGGATGGGAGTAAAAAGAGAGGAGGGACTGATGTATCAGAAGGATTACATCATAAATTCTGGAAACATTTTTCAGACCGTCCAATCACAGAGCACCAAACACAGAGGAAAAGATGTTCAGCAAAGTCACCGAATAAATAAATAAATCCCAACAACTTCCAGTAATTAATCCCCACATTTTGGCACTGATGATGATAGTGACAGATAGAGAGAGAGAGAGAGAGAGAGAGAGAGAGAGAGACACTATACACTCACACATTCACTTTTGGATTATTTGTCTCATTATTTTCCCTTATTGTTTTATATTTATTTCATTTTTTTGCATTGTTTTAAAATGTAGAATTAGTTTTATTCTGTTCTATTTCTACACTCTAGAAATTGTTCATCTCTGAATCAGTTCACTGTTATTTTACTTTATTTAAAACAGTGTAACTCAGGCTTTGGCAACATAAATGTAGAGAGAGAATGAGAGAAAAAAGATAGTAAGAAACATTATTATTATTATTATTATTATTATTATTATTATTATTATTATTATTAGCAGTAGTAGTAGTATTTAATATCTGCTTACTTTTATTGTTAGTTGCTGTTAGAGAAAAAGACAGAAAGACAGAGGAAGAGAGAGAGAGAGAGAGAGAGAGAGAGAGAGAGAGAGAGAGAGAGTTAGAGGGAGAGAGAGACAGGAAGAAAAATAAATAGAGAGAGGAAAATATTTAGAGAGACACAGAAAGAAAGAGAAATAGAGAGAGGGAGAGAGGGAGACAGAAAGAAAGAAAAATAAATAGAGAGAGGGAGAGAGAGAGACAGGAAGAAAAAGAAATAGAGAGAGGGAGAGGGAGAGAGAGAAAGAAAAATAAATAGAGAGAGGGAGAGAGAGAGACAGAAAGAAAAATAAATAGAGAGAAGGAGAGAGGGAGAGAAAGAGACAGAGAAATAGAGAGAGGGAGAGAGAGAGACAGAAAGAAAGAGAGATAATAAAGGTTCTAATACAGCGAGAATCATATAGATCATATAGCTTCAATATAATCTACACACATATCCAAACAGTTAATTACAATGGTAATTAATGTCTAATTAACCATAGTTAATTGTTTATGTATGAACTGAAGTTAACTGATACATTGTTTCTTCTTTTTTTAATTAATCAATTAATTAATTAATGATTTGGCAACATTGTAATTTAATAGGGTCATGCCAATAAAGCTTCTTTGAATTGAATGGAAAAAGAGAGAGAGAAATAAATAGAGTGGAAACAGTGATTGTTGTTATATTGTTGTATATATTAACGTTTTCTGTATTAATTCCAAATGTTTTCTGGTTTATAGCTGTCGTAGAAACTGATCAATCAATCATACATTATTCTCAATATTCCTACAGTTTCTTTTACACACAAAATAATATATATATATATAAGACAGAATAATTAGAGTTCAGAAGTTTTTACATCATATTTGATCATTACATGCTCCAAAAAGTATCACTCTACTCACAGCAGAGCACAGATGTTTACACCAGTAAAATACAAGACTTACTGACTCTCTCACTATAAAAAAAAAATAAAGAAAATAAATCAAAAGCTTCAGTCCAATAATAATACTACTATTTATAATACTACTACTACTAATAATAATAATACTATATTTTATATAAGATAATTTAAACATCTTGCATTTGACCCATTAAAATGCCCTGGGGCATGTGTAAATGATACAAAACACTTTTTTTCTGTAGTAAAATAACTTATTTATATTCTATTTTTTACTTCTTTGCCTTTATTGATCATTCATTTTTTTAATCTTACTATTATTTTTATTTCTAATCTGTGTTTATTTATTTTATTTATTTCTTCTCCTTATTATTATTACAAGTTTATGATTTTATTTATCATATTTTGAACTTTTTAAAAACATTTCTATTACAATTACAATTACGCTTTTCAGTAATGCTTCTTAACAACCCTAAAAACAATAATCTCTTTTTGGGATTTTTCCATCATTTTTGGTCGTAAACTCTTCAAATCTTCCTCATATTTGATGTTTAAGCCTCAGTTATTAACAGTTTAAACAGAATTTCACATCAAATATCTTAATCTGAACAGTCTGATTAACTACAGACAGATTAGTTATTCATACCAAACACTGAGACTTTCACATACTACCCATAAAACCCATTATCTAATACACACACACACACACACACACACACACACACACTGTACAGATGCTGTGCTCTGGATTTCTCCTGCTGACCCAGTTATTCCAGATTAAAGCTGCATCATCCCGAGCGCAGCACCTGCTGTATCAGTAATTGAGTGTTTGTTTTATAAGGTAAAATAAATAGAGCGCAGATAAGAGAACAGCTTTTACAGAGAGAGAGAGAGAGAGAGAGAGAGAGACAGAGAGAGAGAGAGAGAGAGAGAGAGAGACAGAGAGAGAGAGACAGAGAGAGAGACAGAGAGAGAGAGATAAGATGAGCGAGACACTTCGGCTCATCTTTACAGATCTGTATATCAGATATATCTGTTATAATAACAGTGTACTGATCTAAATACAAAGCTCTCAAATATTTCATTTAGTAAGTTAAAAGCTAAACATAAATGTGTGAAATTAACTTTCTCAAGACAGAAAAGCATTAAATAATACTTTAAATAAAATAAAATGTTAGTTTTCACAAGAAATCTTATTAAAAACAGCATAAAACTAGTAAATCAGTAAAACAGAGACAGTATTCCTGCTTCTAATCACTAATTCTTATTAAAAAGAGCTGTTGATCTCTACAGTGAAGCTCTGCATCCAGACCTGACTCAGTATTTGATCCCCATCATACGAACAGTATCAGGCAGTAGTAAACTGTAATTAGCTGTAATTCACTGTACTTGGCTGTAATATTAATTTTATGGCATTTTATACACTATATAATTTAATTTACTTAGTTAAATATTTAACATGCATCATAATAACCTGAACAACCTCAATATGTGTAATTAACTGTCTAGAAATGTATCAGATAAAATTATACTTCATTAAAATAAATAATAAAATGTGACTTTTTACAAGAAATCTTGTTAAAAACAGCATAAAATTACTTGCTTGCTTCTACTAAAAAACTACTACATCTTCCATGGTCTGTGTAACATGTAGCAGTTATTATTTTTATTTTTTTACTGACCGTATCAAAGCTATTTCTATTCAAAAATAGAAAAAAAAAATGGGTAAAAAAAAAACTTAATCTTTTTTTTATATTAAGTAGAGTGAAGAAGAAATGGGATTCTTGTATTTTTAATTTCAGCTTTTATCAAAAACAGAATTTCAAGGAAAAATGATCTCGGTTTTCAGATGTGCCTGTTTTTGTATCTTGTAACACACAAAAAAATGCAAAATTGAAAAAATATTTTTTTGTATTTTTTTTTTATAATTCCGATTGTAAAAACTAAAACTGTAAAAATGAATAAAAACTTATTTATTGTACACTAAACCACATTTTAAAAATGTAAAATTATCTTTTACATCAAATGTCCTATTTTTGCTATTTTATAGCCTTAAACGGTCAGAAAATCTAATTAATAAATGATACACTGACCCTTCTAATAGCTGTAATTAACTGTAATAAGCTGTAATTCAACTGTAATTATCTGTAACTTTTTCTTGTAAACCAGGCTACATTAAAAAATTAAATAATTCACTTTTACATTAAATTTCCTATTTTTGCTATTTTGTAGACTCAACCGGTCAGAAATATTAATTAATAAATGTTACACTGACCCTTCTATGAATTGTAATTACCTGTAATCAGCTGTAATTAACTGTAATTAGCTGTAATTATTTGTAATTAGCTGTAATTAGCTGCAGGTTTTGAAGAACTTATTAAAGAACACTCACCCAGTGACGCAGCAGAACCTGTGAGATGTTTCTCCTCTTTAACTGTAGATAATTAGATCATCCAAGTAAAAAAAGAGATAGATATGAAGGAATGGCTTATTCTGTTCAAACTTCTCTTTCTCTCATTTTCTCTCTCTCCTCTCTTTCCTCCTCCAGCCTCATCAGTCTCATCCCTCCTCTTCCTCCTCCTCCTCCTCCTCCTCCTCCTGGGTTTGATTGATTAGCCGCTGCTGATATGAAGCTCAGAGCTCCGGGTTTTCAGCTGATCAGCTAAACGCGGTGGAGAGGAACACCGGCGCTGCGCCGCCCCGGGGGAACAGAGTCCGGCTAATTGCTGAGATTAAAACCAACATACAGACCCAACCACGTCGGCATAATGAAGATAAAGACCTGCCAAACTCTGCTAAACGAGAATCTCATTATCGAGAACCTCTCGGTTCCTTTACATCACTTCAGTCTTCATAAACTAGTTCAGTCAGAACGTCTCACTGCAGATCTACTAACTGTTTCTATAACTAAAATCAAAAACTTCAAATCTTAAAAACTGTCTTTATGAATAAAAAAGTGTAACTAAACCCCCTGATTTTATCTGACTCCACCATAAGCTCAAATTTTACAAAAGCTAAAATATATAAGGAGTATTCGTTTGGGTTTGGGAGGGGTGCTGGGCGATGTATGGGTTTAGGGGCGGGGCAGGAGGAAAAGCTGATTGGCTGAGCAGTGGAGTTCTGTATCCAGACCCTACTAGTATTTGATCCCAATCACACATTATATAAACAGCACCAGACAGTAATTAACTGTAATTAGCTGTAATTAACTGTAATTAACTGTAATTAACTATAATTAGCTGTAATTAGCTGCAGGTTTTGCAGAACATATTGAAGAAAACTCACCCAATGAGTTGAATCCATATATCGATTGAATGTTTGCAGATCTTCTAACTTTTTCTAATTAAAATGAACTTAAATTCTCATCTTAAAATTAGAAGGGGCACTGGTTGATGTGTGGGTTTAGGGGTGGGGCAGAAGGGAGAGCTGATTGGCTGAGCAGTGGAGCTCTGCATCCAGATCCTACTCAGTATTTGAACAGCATCAGACAGTAGTAAACTGTAATTAGCTGTAATTAAGTGTAATTAGCAGCAGGTATTAAAAAACACTCACCCAGTGATCCAGCAGAACCTGTAAGGTGTTTTCTTCTCTTTAAATATAGACAATTAGATCGTTCAAGAAGAAAAAGAGATCTACTGAATCCACATATTGATTTAATGTCTGCATGACTACTGTTTCTAATTAAAATCAACTTATTTTTTTTTAAACTTTTGTATTTATGGACAAAACATTGTAACTAACCCCCCCTGATTTTAGCTGATTCCACCTTTAGCTCAAATTTTACAAAGGCTAAAATATACAAGGTGTAGTTTTGGGCGGGGTGCTGGGTGATGTATGGGTTTAGGGGCAGGGCAGGAGGGAGAGCTGATTGGCTGAGCAGTGGAGCTCTGCATCCAAACCCTACTCAGTATTTAATCCCTATCATGTATTATATAAACAGCACCAGGCAGTAGTAAAATGTAATGAACTCTAATTAAATGTAATTAGCTGTAAATAAACTGTAATTAGCTGTAATTAGCTGCAGGTTTTGCAGAACATATTGAAGAACACTCACTCAGTGTCTTGAATCCACACATTGGTTGAATGTATGCAGATCTACTAAATGTTTCTACTTAGAATCAAACATTTAAATCTTAAAAACTTTTGTCTTCATGGATAAAAAAGTGTAACTACCCCCCCTGAATTTAACTGACTACACCTTTAGCTCAAATTTCAAATTTAAAAAATGCTATAAAATACAAGGAGCCGTTTGGGAGTGGTACTGGGTGATGTATGGGTTTAGAGGTGGAGCAGAAGGGAGAGCTGATTGGCTGAGCACTATCTCTGATAGTGGTGACAGACAGAGTTTTAAGAGTAAGAAATCAATATTTGTTGGAATAACCCTGGTTGGTTTTTAACCACAGTTTCTAGGCATCATGTTCTCCTCCACCAGTCTTACACACTGCTTTTGGATAACTTTATGCTGCTTTACTCCTGGTGCAAAAAATCAAGCAGTTCAGTTTGGTGGTTTGATGGTTTGTGATCATCCATCTTCCTCTTGATTATATTCCAGAGGTTTTCAATTTGTTAAAATTAAAAAAGCTCAGCATTTTTTAGAGCTCTCTTATCCATAATTTTAAGTGTATTTTGGAAATATACTGTATGTATCTATTGTTCAGAGTTCTGTTTTGCCGTTTCAAGATTTAACTAAGAGCACAGAAGCAGTTTAATATGAGAAGCGTCTATTGATTAGGAATATATAATCAGCAGTGAGTTTGGTATGGAAATGAAGCTGTACTGAGGTCAGTAAGAACTAATTTACTAGATTTCTGTCTAAATCTAGTGAAGCAGGAGGAGAACAGTGCGGTAATTAGCCGGCCTGACTCTGCTGATACTGTAAATATACTGTAGGGAAAGAGCTGAGAGTACGAGATAAGATCACACAAGAGAAATGCTAATAAACCATCAGTCTGCCCCTGGTGACATCCAATCATCTTTGTCTCAGCACTCTCCCACCTGCTCCGCCCCTAAACCCATACATCACACATCATCCAGCACCTCCTTTTGTAGACAAGATTGGACTCTCCAGAAAAAGCCTCAAGCAAAAGGCATGAATACATTTTTCGCAAATAATCATGGGGGGTGAAAAATCATGTTTTGGGTGTAACGTTAAATAATAAACCAATCAGAGTGGCAGGTGTCATTCCCTTTAAGAGTTTGGTTGATGCTGTGAAGGAGCTCCAGCAGCTCATTTACGGGAACAGCAATGTTATTTTATTTACTATTCTGTTTATTGTTGATGTAACAGCTAAGATATGATTGGATGGCTGACTGTTGACTGTTGTCAGGGTTTTAATCAGTCAGTGGAGCTCCTGTATTTCCCACTGCTAAGATCAAGATAGAAACAAACCAGAAATGTACCTGAACACACCTCACTTCATAACCAGAACACCACGCCCATCAGTGTAGATATATTCCTAAAATCTAACACTTTTCTAACAGTGCGGGCTCAAGGCGTGAAACTAGACTGTTGACGGGGTGTAAGGTAGCAATGAACATCATGACTCCCCTAGAGAAAAAAGTAGATTTAGGAAACTAAGCATTATTATGCTATAGTGCACTAAAGTGTTCTTGTCACCACATTATTATTAATCAGTTATTTAAAGAGTGCTAAAATGGAACAACTGTTTTTGTACTTATTTTACTATAATTATAGTATAAAAACGTATAAAAGTCTTACTTAAATTGCCAAGTGCTAAATGTACTTAACTGTACTAAAATGGAACTGTTTTAAATATACTTTAGTACAATTTAAACATATAACCTCATGTATGTAACCCCATATTTTAAATATGCTTACAGTAAAATTATAATACATTTAATTATTAGAGTATTACAACTGTATCACTATTTATTTTACACCAGGTATATTAGAGTATATGTACTAAGAATTGATGTTAAATATATGTGATCTATATTTACATTTGAGCACAAATGTGCAAATACGCTTCTTGTTATTGTCTTTTGTAAGTAGCACACTTCTAGTATACTTCGTTCCGTATAAATATATATTTTAATATATAATATATAACTACAATTTTTAGCGTGTTACAAATTTACTTTACACTTTTTAAATTAGTAGTAGTAATTTAATTTATTTTCTAAAAAAAAAGTTACATGATACATTGTACTTTAAGTACTTTAAGTGAACTACTGTAACAGCTGTTTTTAACACACTTTGCTAAAAATGTACAAAAGTATATTTGGAAATAAGAATAAGTATTTTAGAAGTATACTGAATTACATTACACTAAAAGTTCAACATCTACTTCATTGTAGTCTATTTTTTTTAAATACACTATATTGTACTTTTTAAAAAGTATGATCAAAGTTTACATTCAAACATTAGATGAAAGCATAATTTTAATGTACTTTAATTTGATTTAATTTTAAATAAGTACGTAAATCTGTCAAAGACATTTCTCTATATGTTTTAAGTACAGTTAAGTATATGTATTTGTGCAGGATGTCTCAGGAGCTTTCAGAGTTCGGACTTTCTGTAGTAACATCATGTCCTGATTATATAACACATTTATGACATCATGCAGAAAGTGGGGGTATTAGTGCTGATTTTGGATGTCTTGGATATGATTACATCACTGACCTTAACACTTCTGAGTGCGTGTGTTGGATTAAATGGGGGCTTGTTTTTTTGTTCTGGTAAAACAACAAAAAAGAAGTAAAAGCCTTTTTTTGCAGGTTTTTGATGGATGTGGAGAATTTGTGCATTTTAAAATTAAATCTCTTCCTCTCTAATAAAATCATTGTTCATCATGTTTTTGTTGTTTTTATCAAAGAAGAATACACTGAATCTCTAGATCTAATAATACATATATTTAACTATTCAAAACATGTACTGGTTAAACTCAAGTAGCTTTTGGTCATTTTTTGCAAGGTTTCTAATCTGAATATTGTTACAAAACTCATGTTAGATTTAAAAATCATGTTTAAAATCAAGTGCACTAATTCCTTTCATTTTTTTCTCAAGAAAATCAGTCTTTATTTTAAAGAAATGGTGCAATGACTGCATGTTCAAATTATTGATATTTATGACAAAAAAAAAACAAAAATCACTCCTGTTACTGTTACTTTTTGTGTTTTGAGTAACAGAACTGAAAGTAACAGGAATGAGTTTTTAGCATAGAATTAGCAAAAACATGATAATTAGCTAAATGGTGGCTATGCTAATAGCATGAGGACACATATATAATATATAAACAAATAACCCTATCGAGATACTCTGGTATTACTTATCATGAACTCTGGAAATACTAAATATTGATGAACTAAAACACAAAAAAAAGATCCAAAATTTCTTTCTTCGCATTTTACACTAAATGTTAATCTTACCTGAAGCTACTGTAAACATTTGGTGCAGGTAATTAGCTGATAAAAAGGGAAATATATCTAATATTGTTCATAAAATAATATTTAGTATTGTTTACTCAGTAATGTGCTTAATAATGTATCAGTTTCATTTTTTATTTTTTTATTGTAACTTCTCTAAAGAAAAAAAAGCTTCTTCTTCCAACTGAAAAAAAAACACATTTTTACTCTGAAGTTTGTTCTAAAATGTGCATAACTATAACTTTTAAAGTTTTGTTAAACGTCCAAAACACATCAAAACACAAATCTGGCATCAATTTTCCTTAATATTTCAGTATTTTAAACGTGTTTTTGAAGCAAAGTGAATTAAAAGAACCGTAAAACAGAATAAAACAGACAAAATCATGCGTTGGGTGTTTAAAAGTTGTTTTAATAATTTGCATTTGAGACATTTGTTTAGACAAAAATAAAATAAAGTAAATGATGTAAAATCAGACCAATTGTTGGTTTTAAACGAGACCAATTAATGTGTGTTGCGACCCTTCAAATTAAAGACGAAAACGGTAAAACTGGAAACACTCTTCATACAAAAATAGAACAAAATATAGGTTTTATCTCTGAATGTTTAACTACTCTCTATTTTATCAATTATCTGACCGAGTGTATCAAACTAGTTCTGCTCTTCTGTAGATAAAAGAAACAATAAAGAAGATCAAAGCAAATAAAAGCATGATGCTGATAAAGAAGAAAAGCCTGCAGATTCTTTTTTTATATGTATAAAATAATAAAATGTCCAAGAAATGAAATGAAATTAAAACGTTAAAACTGTGTTGTGTAATATAGAGACATTCCCCAGGAACAGCTCTGAATGCATATTTAAGCATCAATTAAAAACTAAAAGCTAAAATCTGTATTAAAATATCCATTAAAAAAGAAATCCTTCACTATTAAACAGCATTATATGAAATTAGAATTTATTTTGTGCAGCATTACACCGACTAAAAACTAAAAATAACCCTTTTTTATAGCTACAGGAAAATTAACTGCTGTTCTGAAATAAAATAAACATTAAATGATGAGATGAACCCCTGAGTGGACGTGTTCTGCGATGCTACAGGTGAATCTGATGTTCTGGATCCGAACAGGTAACAGAGAGCAGGTTCCTGTGGAGGATGAGGAGGATGAAGGTAAAAAAAAAGTCCCCTTTTAGAAGGGTTGAGAGCTTGAGTCCTTATTTAGGGAGGAGATATAGGCTTCATAGATCATATTAAGGAAAGATGCATCATTCTGTAACACAAACACACAAACAATGGATTAAAATGAGCATCAATTAAGCAATTAAACATCAATTAATCAATTAAGTCATTTAAAAATTATTATTAAAAACCTCTGGAATATAATCAAGAGGAAGATGGATGATCACAAACCATCAAACCACCAAACTGAACTGCTTGAATTTTTACACCAGGAGTAAAGCAGCATAAAGTTATCCAAAAGCAGTGTGTAAGACTGGTGGAGGAGGAGATGATGCCAAGACGCATGAAAAAAAAAAACTGTGATTAAAAACCAACCAGGAATATTCCACCAAATATTGATTATTTCTGAACTCTTAAAACTACTTTATGAATATGAACTTGTTTTCTCAGCATTATTATCTGTATATCTTATCAGTAATTTTTCTGTAAATAAATGCTCTAAATGAGAATATTTTTATTTGGAATTTGGGAGAAATGTTGTCTGTAGTTTATAGAATAAAAGTAGTGAGCCGCAGATACCGAAGTGATAGGGCACAATAATGTTTACAGTATTTTTTGCACTATAAAGCACATTTAAAATACTTTAATTGTCCCAAAAATCATCAGTGCTTCTTATTATCCGGTGCAAATTATGTATGAATTCTAAAATAGGGCTAAATTTGTGTAATCTGATCAGGGCATAAAACAAATATGTGCGTTTTCTGAGAATACATTTATATTTGTAAATCATTTATAAACACACATATGAAAAAACATAGTAGTTTTAGTACACTGTAATTTTTTCTTCTATTTTTTGCCATTTAAGCTCTTCAGATTCAGTCAGTAGTGTAATAGATATTCCTAATATTACAGGTAGAGCTGGACAATAATAAATTGGGACGATATTGTGCTGCTCATTTTATTACAGAGTGTAAAAACAAATCCTAATGGGGCAAATACCTGGTTTATTCACAGATTTACTGTAAAAAACACAGATTTAACCTTAAAAACACCACAAATCATTAACATTAGCCAGTTGGTCAACTACATAATTGACTCGATTAAAATACTATTAATTGTTTTGCTCTTCAGTGAGTTTTTTCTACTGTTTTACTCTCTTATTTTCTCCAAGGTCTTACTTAAGTGTTTATAAAATCCCGGTCTTAGGGGTGTAGTACTTAATTAGCACACCTGAATCAGCTCGTTAACTAATTAACAAGCCCCTTGTGTGCTGACTCAGGTAAATATGTACAGCGCTTAGCGTACCAATCATAAAAAATTACAGACTGTAGGCAAACATGAATATAATAATAATAATAATAATAATAATACTAGGGGTGAAACGATTACTCGAGTAATTTGAGTTACTTGATAAAAAAAAATTGACTAATTTCCAGTGTTTTAAGTAATCGTTTAATTAATTTAAAATCTTAGAGCGCTGTATTTCCGAGACTTTTATTTTGACACAGCGCGCCCAGGAAGAAGGAGGAGGAGGTTGTATTTGAGGAGAGGGGGAAGCGGTGAGGAAAAACAGTGATTTTATAAGAAAAAAAAGCATTTTAGGTTCGAACTGTGACGTGTATTTATACATTTTAACGTTGCAGCCTTTCAGCCGACAACACCAGGTAAATATAACTTATAATAAATCAATGAGATTAACATTAATGTACCTTAATAACAGAACGACGGCTGTATTAAAACAGAGACAAGTTCTCCATTTAATACAGGCTTTATATAATCAGTAAACTCAGCACTGTGGAGTTCAGAATATAAACATGTTAAATACATGTTAAAGTTATCTGAGCTAAAGTTACTCTGGCTGGAAACTAAACATATGAACTTACTGTATTATCATTAGTCTTAGTGATGTAATTAGACCAAGTAGTCCAGTGTAAAAAAACAAAATATACTTTATAATATAATATAAATACTTTATAAATAAATTAATAATATATCAGGTCCCCAAGAAGTAGATCTGGCAACGCCTCTGCTGTTGAGAAGGTAAGATGCAGAACATAAATCCAATATTTATGCCTTTTTTTAATCAATTAATTTATATATATATACAAAAAAAAAAAAAACAAATTTGAAAGTAATGTAATTAAATGTATTTTTTACTTGTGGTATTTATTTCTTTATTGTTTTTTTTTTATTTTAACTTATTTATACAAGGAAACCAATTGGTCATTCATTATTAAGCGAAATGTCTTGTTTTCTCTTGTGTATTTAAAATTGCAAATTAAAAAAAAAAAAAAAATCCAATTACTCGATTAATCGAATCGATTTTTCAGTAGAATACTCGATTACAAAAATAATAATAAGCCCTAAATAATCATTAAAATTAGAGAGAGAGAGAGAGAGCTTCCACAACTTAAAAGGAGACATGGAGAAAGAAGTGGCAGAATTTTTTTAATGAATAATAATGTTGAAGAAAAGAAGAGTGAAAGAGGAAGGAAGATGAATGGAAGACCAGATGGAGAAAAAATATGAAGAACCAAAATAAGGAAAGCAGCATGAGAGAGAGAGAAGAATAGAAAGAGGAGAAGAATAATGAGACGTGCAAGAGAAGTGCAAAGGAAAGAGAGAAATAATGAGTTGAAGAAAAAGGTATGAAAGCTGAAAAAGCAACAAGAGAAGCTGGAGAGAGATGAGGTGGATGGATGGATGGGAAAAGAGAAAGAGAGGGAAGAGAAGCTGAGAGATGAAAAAGCAAAAAAAGAGAAATTATTTGAGAAAGATGAGGAAGAGCATGTGAGAGAGAGAGAGAGAGAGAGAGAGAGTTGGAGACTGACCTTGATGAGGGTGAGCAGTGTGGTCTGTAGTTGAGTTCTGCTCAGAACCCGAGGCTCCTCTGGCTCCGCCCGAACCCCTTTAGACTGGGAGAAGACGCTGGGCGACAGCAGCAGGGTGGGGGCGACCGTGGCGGGGATACGCTGTGGAGAGCAGACCTGAGAGGAAGAGAACGTCTGAGTGTGAATCTGCCTTTTACACAAACTTTACTGCCTCAAAAATAAAGCAATATATAATACAGGGGATCTGAAGCACCGTGCAGCTTGATTTAGAGCATGTCAGTGTGTCTTTGCTGTCGTAACAGCGGGAAAAGTACAAAAGTACAGCTTGCGCATCTCGAAACATGCAAAAGTCATGCACTAATTCTCTTAATTAGTCATGCATGTGTTTATATATATATATATACACAAGCCAAAAGTTTGGACACACCTTACACTTTATTTTCATGACAATTTTACATTGTAGATTCTCACTGAAGCATCAAAACTATGAATGAACACATGTGGAGTTTTATGTACTTAATAAAAAATGAGCTGAACCTCCACAGTCACCGGACCTGAACCCAATCCAGATGGTTTGGGGTGAGCTGGAGCACAGAGTGAAGAAGACAAAGGAGCAACAAGTGCTAATAAACACCTCTGGGAACTCCTTCATTCCTTCAAGACTGTTGGAAAACTTTTTTTTATTTCAGGTGGCCACCTCTTAAATTAAGCTCATTGAGAGAATGATGCCAAGAGTGTGTAAAGCAGTAATCAGAGCAAATGGGTGCTTTTATTTTGAATAAACTAGATTTTTTTTTTTTTAGTTATTTCACCTTTTTTTTTGTTAAGTACATAAAACTCCACATGTGTTCATTCATAGTTTTGATGCTTCAGTGAGAATCTACAATGTAAATTGGGTACCACTTTAAGATAAGACTACCTTTATAAAGGGTTTATAAATGGTTTACAATTAGTTTATTAATGGTTACTAATTAGGTTGTAAATGCCTTAAAAATCATTAATAATAAGTTATAACACATACGTAGAAAGGGCAACAATATAGACGGCTGTGGTTTCACTATTTAAGCAAACAACAGGTCATTATTGCCCTTTCAATGTATGTGTTATAACTTAAATTATAACTATAAATTATTAATGATTTTTAAGGCATTTACAACCTAATTAGTAGCCTGTACTGTATACAAACTTTTTTTTTTGTTTTAAACTGGGTTTACTGCTTTTAATCCAGACATATATTGAATATAATTAATAAAATGCTCCTACCGCTGCAGGTTCAGTGGTGTTGTGGCTGGTAGGCGGGTGGTGCTGTAGAGGAGGCTTGTGGAAGCTGGGGGCGAGAGCCGGGCGGAGGTGCTCCTGACCGGCGTTCTGCTCCTGCTGAACCAGCTGCAGCTTCTGGAGCAGCTCGTGGGGGGACACCACCCCCAGACCTACGTTAGAGGTGGAGCTTCCTGCAGGTGGAGGAGCAGCGGGAGGAACCAGGCCTTTGGAGGCGCTGTAGAACAGGAGCTGGGCTAAGGATGGAGCCGGAGCTCTGGGATGGAGCTGGTGGATGTCTCCGAACGCCAGCGGCGGCTCTCCCGGAGCGGGAAGCCCCGGGAGGAGCGG
Organism: Astyanax mexicanus; assembly: GCF_023375975.1. NCBI lineage: Eukaryota > Metazoa > Chordata > Actinopteri > Characiformes > Acestrorhamphidae > Astyanax > Astyanax mexicanus. Next base: position 1,367,486 of record NC_064409.1, read on the forward strand.
CGGGAGGCGGGTGGAGGCGTAGGGCGCTGTGCTGGGGTTTGGGGGGTTCTGGAAGAGTCTCTGGATGGGGTCCGGTCGGCTCTGTGGGGGTCCGTTCTCACACAGTCGGTTCTCAGGAGACTCGGAGACGGGCTGAAGAGGAACCACGGCTCCTCGGGGAGCGCTCATCAGCTTCTGAATCGCCGGGCAGGGCTGGTTCTGGTTCTGGTTAGCGTTAGCCGGCACAGCGGCGCCACCTGCTGCTGGAGACGGGTCTGTGTAAGACAGGGAGCGCACCACAGACGGCCGGACTGTAGACGGTTTGGTCGGACCGGAGCTGAGCTGTGGAGAAACAGAGCTGGATCTGACCTGACCTCCAAACAGAGCCGCTACTGAGAGATGCTTCGATTCTGTTTCTTCATTCTGAGAGAAATAAATAGAGAAAAAGGTGAAAAAAAAGTCAAAATCAAACAAATTTCATTATTATTAGACAATGATAACACACCAGGAGTGAACACAACACAATGCATAGACGAAATGTTTATAATAAATAGCCCTGTGTGAAAAAAGTAAAACCTAATAACTGGCCAGCCACTTCTTTTGTGACCTTCTGGATGAGGTGTCCATGCCCTTTTGGAGTAATTTCGGTTCCCAAAACTAAATTAACTAAATAACATTTAGACCTAATATACTGTAAGATGCATACAACACTAAGGCTTTAAATTAAGGTTTTGATTAGTATTGAGTTCACTTTGTGACACAAAATTACACAATATATGAAGAAATCAGACTTCCTTTTTTTAGAAAAACAGCTGGAGAATGTACTGTAAACAATAGACCTTAAAAAAAGATATGCCAACAAATTTAACACAAATAAAACTAAATCTTTCAAATAGTTCAATAAACACTATAAATGGACCTAAAATAAAAAAAAATCAGAGTGCATTAAATTATTCTTTAAGCTCCAGTAGAAATATATTTAAATGGAGCTCTATAGTTACTTCATCATATACAGAGTTTTAGGGAGTTTTCTCTCTTGTGATGAATAAATGATTCTGTACTCAGGAACTATAAGAAGTTTTCTCAGAGCTGTGAATCGATTGCACAATTTAATTCCTCTTATTTCAGTCACTGAAGTGCGTTAGCTTGTTTTGCTAACTGGCTACAACTAGCTGTATCTGCTTCCATGGCGGAGCTGTTCTACACAGAGCAGCACAGCGCCTCTAGTGGTGTGGAGGTATGTGAAAAATGCATACGGGTTTAAACTTCCCCTCTGGTATATCGTCCAGCACTAACAGATAGATGGATGGATGGATGGATGGATGGACACAGACAGAAACAGACAGACAGACAGGTGTACCTGTTGTGTTTGGGTGTGTCTCCCGTACTCCTGTACTCCGGTCTGCTGCTGTCGCTCTCTCGGTTTCAGAGGGATGGGTTTGATCAGGTTCGGGTTGTCGTAGATTATCCCTCCACTTCCTATTTCCTTCGGTTCTGATGTAAACTTTCCCTGATACACACACACACACACACACACAGTAATTCATGTACAGTATTTTTAACACAAGCAGCACTTTAAAGTCATTATATTTAAAGTTAAATTATTTCGCTCTATGTTGTTTTATTGTGCTGTGTTATTTTTTTCATACAAACAAGTATAAATACACATCATTGCATTAATTCTATCTAAAACAGAGGCAAATAGGTAAATGTACAGCAGTGAAACTGTGCTTCTTTGCTTTACAAGGTTGTAGCAGAAAAAAGGGGGGAAAATGAAGCTTTTAGGACGAGTTAAATGAGTAATATTCTAATAAAAAATATCAAGAACTAACAGTGTGGCAGAAAAATTAACTGTTGATGGGGATAAAAGCCGTGAGTCTCTGGTAAATAATTCACAGTATTGATATTGTATTGTATGTAAACTCACCAGAAGCATGATGGGAAATAATCTCAGAGAGATTGTAAATAGTGATCCTGTGAGATCCCCAGTCTTTATAAAATCTTAGTCTGTGAGTAAAAGGTCTTTAGATGTGAGAAGGGGTCAGATTTTAATCTATTAAATCTATTAAAGTCTTTTTAGAGTCAAGTAGAGTATATACAGCATTATAATTGTTTTTTTATATAAATTGTAAATTGTCATTGGGAAAACTGCCTATATTATTATCATTATTACAATGGTGCCCTCTAGTGGTGCCAAACAACTTAATGTGTGTGTGTGTGTGTTACCTTGTCGTACTCGTTGCGTGCTTTAGTCAGCATCTGCAGAATGTCGACTCCTTTCCCCTCTTTAGTTTCCAGCCGTTGAGGAGAAACCCAACCGCACTGAATCTGAGTGTGCAGCTGCTGCTCCTGCCTGGTCAGACTGAACACACACACACACACACACACACACACAAACACACACAGCAAAATTATATATAATACAATAATAATAAAATAATAACAATAATAATAATAATAAAATAATAATAAAATAATAACAATAATAATATTATTAATAATAATAATAATACTAATAATAATAATAGTATCCTAAGCTCTACTTCTAATGGTTGCTCTGCTTTGCGAATTGCTAGTGCTTTATGTCTTGTATTGCTTTTTGTTTTTAATTTCCATTACTTGAATATTATTTTAATTATAATGTCTTATCATTGTCTTTTAACATTGTTCTCTGTTATGTCTTAAATGTATTTCTTAAATTTCAATTTCATTCATTTTAATTCTTTTAGAAACACATTTTTCTAGCTGTAACAGCAATTTTACTCTAATTCATTTTGTTATTTTTTCTTCTTTTCTATATATTGTTTTAATCTAGTTGAATCTTCATTATGTATGCTTTATTTATGCTTTATTCTTATTCTTATTTTATATTTATTTCCATTTAATTGTTATTCTCTTACATGTTTATTTTGACTCTCTGTGTATTTTCTCGTTTGTAAAGCACTTTGAATGACCGTTGTGTATGAAAGGTGCTGTATAAACACCCCTTTCCTTATGGTCCAGTCACTCCAGTCATACAGTCTAATATACTAGCCAAAGAAATATCATATTTCAGTAGAAGATGCCTCATTAATCTTATTTTAAAGACATGTACAGTTTGAGAACTTTGTAAATCTATATGAAAATGTCATTCCTTATCTGCACACCTTTACAAACTGTAAATTAGAGTAATAGATCAACAGTTTTGCATCAGAGAGAACACTAGCTGCTTCTAAAGGGAAAATACTCATATAATACTTGTATTAAAAAGTACTTTTAGACTAACTGTTTGTTCTGTGGTTCAGACGTGGTTATTGGAGGAATACAGAGGAGCTCCAAGGCTAACAAAAGAGAATAAAATCTATAAGAAGAGTGGAGAATGTAATTTATGTTGCTTTTATATATAATTAGGTACCACTTTAAAATATGGTTAGTAATTGGTTTATAAAGGAGTTTATTAATGGTCATTAATTCGGCTATGAACCATTAACAAGCAGATACAACACCAAATGATCTTACTTATTGTCTTTTCCATCAGTCATCATTAACATTTCTGTAAATAACTTTATTCATTTAGCTATAATAACATATTAAAGGACTGAACTGACTTTCTATTGTATTTTTTTATTACATGTTAAAAACGTTATTGTCACTGTTGTTCTTTCTATTTATGTGCTTATCAATTATTTTTTTAAGTATTTAAAACGTTACAAACATTAATTAAATTCTTTCTAAACTATTTATAAACCCTTTATGAAGGAGCTTTATTTTAAAGTGGAACCTATAACTGTTAGTTGTGTGTTTTGTTTAAAAGTGTGTGTGTGTGTGTGTGTACAGTGTGTGTGTGATGGTTATAGGATGTTTATAGGTGGTGGGGGGTTTATCTCTGGGGGGGTCAGATGGTCTCTGTGGTACTCTGTGATTATATACAGGATTTCTGCTGCAGTTTAATGAGTGGTGCCTGATTTAGGCCTCTGTTGGTATTTTAGTTTATTTTTTTATTTTTCCACTGAAATAAAATCTATAATTAGATTTTCCAGTGGTGGTGATAATGGTACGATGTTCGGGTTTCAGTCGGTTCATGAGAACAGCTTTTCTGCTGCTGATTATCTCTATAAAAATAATTCTATTGTTTAGTTTTTTGGTAAACTTTGTTGCTGGTTTCACTGCAATCTGAATAAGTGAGGATGGTGGATGGATCGAACTGAATGATTTCAGGTGGAATAAACTCTATACATGTTCTAATATAAAAAGTTATATCAAGAATTGCTATTATTATTACCAAACAGGATAAACGAAAGAATTAATTATTATACAAAAAAGTATAGTGGTATGAAAAATAATACTATAAAATCTAGCAAATAAATTAAATTTCCTGAAATAATTAATAGTTTTTCTTATTTCCACTGCATTAGAATCATAAGTGTAATATTTAAAATTTAAAATTAAGCTTTTTATTTCATAAACCATCTTAAAACTATAAAAAAAAAACATGATTAAAAGTGGTCCAAATCACTTAAATCATTAAATTAGCAAAAATAAAAAAATAAAAATGTGCTGTTACTTTGCCTCAATATCTCTAGTATTACCATTTTACCAGTGTTTTTGCAGTGGGCGGGGCCAAGTTACTGTTTTATTGGTTTATAAACTTATTTATTGGCTGGTTCATGATCTATTCATTTAAAATTTAAAACATTTAAAAATAAAGAAAATACATGATGTCCACTCTAATGGATGTACAGGGTCTGAAAGGGTTAATATTAAATAAAATAAAAAGGCAAAACACTAATTAAATATAATTAAATATAAAGGAGACATAAGATTGTGCATCACTTTAAATGGTGCTGTTTTTAGCAAAAACTAATACCAAAAACTGAAGTTGTTATATAAGAAATAAAAATCTAAATCGTATATTTGAAGAATATTGAGATAATTATTTGTCTTTTTATAATATCGCCCAGTCCTTACTACAGTCACGGACAAAAAAACAGGACAATAGGTACAGTTTTAAAACCCTGTGCTGTAGATTTTACAAGTTTCCCCCGTACCACTGTTAAATTGCTTTATTTAAACAGTTTTAAATAAACACCGCTCTGCTAAAAGCTCTTAAAGAAACAGACAATTTATGGTGATTTTAGTACAGCGGCACAGTGATAAAAATGAAATAATAATAAAGAATTGACCACAGTTGTAACCCAATCTATTTTAGTTTCACTAAACTAAATCAGGACGTCTCTAAAAACAGTAATTTTATTTATTAGAAACACTTACCTTTTCATCAGTTCAGCGATGCGCTGGCAGTCCTCCTTATCATAGAACCAGATCCCATAGATGGACACTGTAGGAAGAGATATCATACAACATTTTAAGCAATGATTTGAGTAAATAGGTAAATTAGAAATAAAGAAAATATCAATATTTTGATATCTTAAATCTTATGATACAATACTAGTGATAGGGGCATAGAGTTACCCATACAAAGAAATCACAATTTTTACACCATTAACAAACTCAAAGTAGCCTAAAAATTAATTCTTAGGAATGAGTTTCAGTAACCATTAAACCAAACTGAACTGCTTGAATTTTTACACCAGGAGTAAAGCAGCATAAAGTTATCCAAAAGCAGTGTGTAAGACTGGTGGAGGAGAACATGATGCCAAGATGCATGAAATTAAAACTGTGATTAAAAACCACCAGGATTATTCCACCAAATATTGATTTCTGACTCTTAAAACTTTATGAATATGAACTTTTTTTCTTTGCATTTATGACAATATTTTTATTTGGAATTTGGGAGAAATGTTGTCTGTAGTTTATAGAATAAAACAACAATGGTCTTTTTTTTCTCAAACATAAACCTATAAATAGCAAAATCAGAGAAACTGATTCAGAAACTTGCAAGAAATGCAAAGAAAACAAGTTCATATTCATAAAGTTTTAAGTGTTCAGAAATCAATATTTGGTGGAATATTCCTGGTGGTTTTTAATCAGTTTATTTCATGCATCTTGGCATAATGTTCTCCTCCACCAGTCTTACACACTGCTTTTGGATAACTTTATGCTGCTTTACTCCTGGTGCAAAAAATCAAGCAGTTCAGTTTGGTGGTTTGATGGTTTGTGATCATCCATCTTCCTCTTGATTATATTCCAGAGGTTTTTTAATTTGGTAAAATCAAAGAAACTCATAGTTTTTAAGTTACAACAAGTAAATGGCTCCCATTGGATGGAATGGCTCAATAGCAATATTAGCTTGGGTGCTGTTGGTTGGCTGCTGTCGGTTGGGTGCTGTCGGCTGGGTGCTGTCGGCTGGGTGCTGTCGGCTGGGTGCTGTCGGCTGGGTGCTGTCGGCTGGGTGCTGGTGGTTGGGGTGCTGGTGGTTGGGGTGCTGGTGGTTGGGGTGCTGGTGGTTGGGGTGCTGGTGGTTGGGAGCTGTTGGTTGGGTGCTGTTGGGTTGTTTGGGTGCTGTTGGGTTGGTTGGGTGCTGTTGGGTTGGTTGGGTGCTGTTGGGTTGGTTGGGTGCTGTTGGGTTGGTTGGGTGCTGTTGGGTTGTTTGGGTGCTGTTGTTTGGGTGCTGTTGGGTTGGTTGGGTGCTGTTGGGTTAGTTGGGTGCTGTTGGTTGGGTGCTGTTGGTTGGGTGCTGTTGGTTGGGTGCTGTTGGTTGGGTGCTGTTGGTTGGGTGCAGTGTTTCAGGAACACATGCTGTGGTCCTGACAGTTTGAGAAGGACCACTTCCCCTCACCTCCACTAATCTACAGCCCGAGCGAGATACCAGAACCCAAATTGGGACGGAGGAGATAACAGAGATAACTCCACCGCTCCGCCTGTTAAGTGGGGGGAGGTGGAGGAAAAAAGAAAGATGTAAAAAAGAAAGAACAAACTCTTCACTGCTGCAGCGTCTCCACCACTCTCCGAGAGCTCTGCTGAGCTTTAAGTAGAGTCACTGCCTGGGTCAGCGCTTGGGAACGAACCCAAACAAACGACTGATCCCTGGGAAAGAGGGAATATTATTCACATAGCTGGGTGAGAGAGAGAGAACGAGGGAAGAGCCAGAGAGAGAGAGAGAGAGCAACAGAGAGAGAGAGAGACTCACTGTAGGACAAGGTGCCATAAAAAGCGAAGTTGGTGGAGTGCAAGAGGACAAAGAGGAGGAGGCGTACGAAAGTACGTACGGAAGCACTATTAGAGTTCTTCTTCTTCTTTTTTCTTTATCTTTATCTTCTTCTTCACGTGGAAAAACAACATCAGCAGCAGCAGCAACTACATCTCTTCTCGAACTCCATCTCCATGAAACGAGTGCAGAACGAGGGAAAGAAGAAGCCAGACACAACTTAAGACCCCAGGAAACACATGGGCGCATTTTTCTCGAAAATCTCGCCGCGTCTTCTTCGCCGCTTCTTTTCTCCATCGCTCGAGCTTCAGCAGCTTTAAGGACGTACGTATCTGAGGGATAACTGAGGGATAACTGAGGGATAACTGAGGAACAATGCTACGCAGGCTTTTCCAGAGGAAGCTGAAGCACCAGCGCTTGCAGGAGGAGCCAGAGGTGCGCTTCAAAGGGAAACTCATCTCCGAGAAAGAGCTGGGATATACCTACGTAAAGCCAGGAGGTAAGAAACCGAACTCGAGACGCCTGCCTGCACTCAGGCATTATTAACCCGAGCGATGGTGTTTGTATTAAGAGCAGAGGACATTCTCCAGCTCTGCATTTCTGGCGTGACTGTGTAGGTGATGGATGAGCCGTTTGCTACCGAAGTTGAACGGCAGCCCAACAACAGTAGAGAATCCAAGATATCCTGCTGTGTAAAGCGTGCAAAAAGTTTCAGGGGTGGGCGATACGTCCCTAAAATTACGATATTCACAATATTTTATTGTATTTTCGCAATAATGAAACGAAACTTCTGACTTTTGTTATAAATCTGAAAAAAACTCTTGTATTGTTTAAATATCTCTATTGATATTTATGACAGAAAACCCCTCCTGTTACTGAAACTCACTCCTGTTACTTTTTATATTTTGAATAACAACAGGACTGAGTTTTTTTAGCATAGAATTAGCAAAAACATGAAAAACAGCTAAATATCGGCTATGCTAACAGCATGAGGACACTGCTACCAAAGTTGAAGATATCCTGCTGTGTAAAGCGTGCAAAAAGTTTCAGGGATGAGTGATACTAAAATAACGATATTCGCGATAACGAAACAAAACATGGTGATATGACAAAACACTGAATTAAAAAAATATTTTACTATTGTATGTGATATGAAATGGCACACCCTTAACTGAGATATTTAAAAATAAAAAATAATAATAATTATAAGAATGAAATAAAGAAATCAGTATAATGGTGATATTGTATATCCATTCTAAAAATCACCAATCAGCTAAATATTAAAATATATATATATACATATCATGTATCTTCATTCAGCTAAAAAATATTGATACATATATACATATATAATTTTTTTTGCTGAATTGCGATATACAATATTTATATATCAATATTTTTTAGTTGAATGAAGAGTTTTTACAATACAGCTGAAAAAAAATTAGATAAATAAATATCGTATATGACCATTTAGCTAAAAAAAAAAAAATCAAAATATATATATGGTATATCACCAGTCAGCTAAAATTAGTTTTGAGCCATATCATCAAGCCCTAGATAAAATACAGTTTTACTGACTGTTTCCTGTGATCATTTTACAAATATTCACCTATAAAACAGCTTTTTCTCAATGACATCACCTTTTCTCACAGTGAGCTCCACCTACCCGCCGTACTTTACAGTGTGTGTGTGTGTGTGTGTGTGTGTGTGTGTGACTCAGAGCAGGGTTTTGTTATCTTATCGGAGCTCTGTGATTGGGTGAGCTAATGCTGGCAGTGTTCTCTCAGCTCTGCCGCTCACATTCCTCCACACCATAAAAGGAGCTGTGGCTCCGGGTTCCTCTCCCTCAGCCCTGTCCCACTGCCAGCTCTCCCTCTCCCCCAGCACCTCCATCACCTACACCACCTCCACCTACCATCATACAGCACCTCCATCACCTACACCACCTCCACCCACCACCTACATCACCTCCACCCACCACCATACATCTCCTCCACCCATCATCATATATCTCCTCCACCCACGTCATACATCTCCTCCACCCATCATCATACATCTCTTCCATCTCCTCCACCCACCATCATACATCTCCTCCACCCATCATCATACATCTCCTCCATCACCTACACCACCTCCACCTACCATCATACAGCACCTCCATCACCTACACCACCTCCACCTACCACCATACAGCACCTCCATCACCTACACCACCTCCACCCACCACCTACATCACCTCCACCCACCACCATACATCTCCTCCACCCATCATCATACATCTCCTCCATCACCTACACCACCTCCACCTACCATCATACAGCACCTCCATCACCTACACCACCTCCACCTACCACCATACAGCACCTCCATCACCTCCACCACCTCCACCCACCACCTACATCACCTCCACCACCTCCACCCACCACCTACATCACCTCCACCCACCACCATACATCTCCTCCACCCATCATCATATATCTCCTCCACCCACGTCATACATCTCCTCCACCCATCATCATACATCTCTTCCATCTCCTCCACCCACCATCATACATCTCCTCCACCCATCATCATACATCTCCTCCATCACCTACACCACCTCCACCTACCATCATACAGCACCTCCATCACCTACACCACCTCCACCTACCACCATACAGCACCTCCATCACCTACACCTCCTCCACCCACCACCTACATCACCTCCACCCACCACCATACATCTCCTCCACCCATCATCATATATCTCTTCCATCTCCTCCACCCACGTCATACATCTCCTCCACCCATCATCATACATCTCTTCCATCTCCTCCACCCACCATCATACATCTCCTCCACCCATCATCATACATCTCCTCCATCTCCTCCACCCACCATCATACATCTCCTCCATCACCTCCACCCACCATCATACATCTCCTCCATCACCTCCACCCACCATCACACATCTCCTCCACCCATCATCATACATCTCCTCCATCTCCTCCACCCACCATCATACATCTCCTCCATCACCTCCACCCACCATCATACATCTCCTCCATCACCTCCACCCACCATCACACATCTCCTCCACCCACCATCATACATCTCCTCCATCACCTCCACCCACCATCATACATCTCCTCCATCACCTCCACCCACCATCATACATCTCCTCCATCACCTCCACCCACCATCACACATCTCCTCCACCCACCATCATACATCTCCTCCATCACCTCCACTCACCATCATACATCTCCTCCACCCATCATCATACATCTCCTCCACCCATCATCATATATCTCCTCCACCCACGTCATACATCTCCTCCACCATCATACATCTCCTCCATCCACCATCATACATCTCCTCCACCCATCCTCATACATCTCCTCCATCACCTCCACCCACCATCACACATCTCCTCCACCCATCATCATACATCTCCTCCACCCACCATCATACATCTCCTCCATCACCTCCACCCACCATCATACATCTCCTCCACCCACCATCATACAGCTCCTCCATCACCATCATACATCTCCTCCATCACCTCCACCCACCATCACACATCTCCTCCACCCACCATCATACATCTCCTCCATCACCTCCACTCACCATCATACATCTCCTCCACCCATCATCATACATCTCCTCCACCCATCATCATATATCTCCTCCACCCACGTCATACATCTCCTCCACCATCATCATACATCTCCTCCATCCACCATCATACATCTCCTCCACCCATCATCATACATCTCCTCCATCTCCTCCACCCACCATCATACATCTCCTCCATCACCTCCACCCACCATCATACATCTCCTCCATCTCCTCCACCCACCATCATACATCTCCTCCATCTCCTCCACCCACCATCATACATCTCCTCCATCACCTCCACCCACCATCATACATCTCCTCCATCACCTCCACCCACCATCATACATCTCCTCCACCCACCACCATACATCTCCTACATCTCCTCCACACACCATCATACATCTTCTCAACCCATCATCATATATCTCCTCCACCCACCATCATACATCTCATACTCATCTCCTCCATCACCTCCAAACACCATCATACATCTCCTACATCTCCTCCACCCACCATCATACATCTTCTCAACCCATCATCATCTACCTTCCCTTTACTACACACTCATTCCCAGAGCACATCCATCTCCTATATCTCCTCCACCCACCATCATACATCTCCATCACCTCCACCTCCTCCATCCACCACCATACCTCCCCTTCATCTTCTCCGCCTCCTCCACCCACAATCATACATCTACTCCATCACCTCCACCTCCTCCACCCACCATCATACATCTACTCCATCTCCTACACACCATCATCTACCTTCCCTTAACTACACACTCACCCCCAGAGCACATAAATCTCCTCCATCACCTCCACCCACCATCATACATCTCCTACATCTCCTCCACAGAGTGACCAGAACCTCTCTACTCTGAGGGACATTTTACATCCTACCAATAAAATGGGTGTTCTAGAAGATGATAGGCAGATGACAGGAAGAGGACAGGAAGAGGACAGGAAGATGATTCTGAAATACTCACAGCGAGCGTTCCTGTAGAGCAGAAACGGGTCCTGAAGCTGGAAGTCCAGGTCTTTGGTGATTGGTTCAGTCAGGTTCTCCATACTGAGGCGGTTCATGATGGTAAAGCCATGCTTCGGAGACGCGAGTCTAAAACACAGAGAATGAAACGACTGTAATGTTAACTGATGCGGGTAGGGCCTGGCAATGTGGGGAGAAAAAAAAAATAATAATAATATTGATATTCTTTAAATATATGATTCTCAGATTTTTAGTTCTTATGTAGCTAACAATTTGTTTCATTAAGCTTTATTAATTTTATTAAATCTACTGAGACTCACTCTGGAGCCTCTATATGTAAAAATCTACAATTTATTTTATTATCATACTTTAAAATCACTTTAAACACCAAAAACGATGGTTAAGCGATCTAAAGTGCTGCCACAATTATCGGGAGATCGCTGGTTCGAATCCCGGTCATGCAGCTTGCCATCAGCTGCCGGAGCCCTGAGAGAGTAGATGTTTGCATTGATGGCGCTCTTAGGGTGATGTTGATCAGCACGAGGCTGCGTCTGTGAGCTGATGTATCAGAACCAAATTCATCAAATGAATTTGATTAACCTCTCAGCCCTGGAGAGGACTCTGCATAGTGCTCCAAAGATCCCATCATCAATATGAGTAAGAACTTTAGGAGAAATGTAATAAATTACAGAAATAAATGTTGAAACATTGCAGAAACATGTGGAAACGATGCCACAGCTAATTCATGCCGTAATTAAAGCTAAAAGTTTCCATATTTTCCTCTCTGATCTGCTCTAAGCTGCTGTGAGAGAACTTTGTTTCTGTCAGTACATTGTTTTTCTGCATGGAAGCATCACCCAATCACAGAGGCATTCAGAGAACAGGAAGACGATTTGTTTAACTGCACTTCAGCAGCCACTGTACTGCAGACATGTTTAATAACAGCGCTGAAACAGATGAGGAGTTCGGCTCCAGGAGCTGCTGCACATACCTGTCGCACTATTCACTACCGCCATCTTTCACACCTCATAAATCACACCATGAATCCAGTGCACTTTTCACTTTCTCCACTATTTAACTCTTATCTCTCTCTATAGTGATCATGTTTATTACCTCGTATACACAAACAACGTCCCCTCAATTTCAGTCTTCTCCTGAAAAACAGAACAAAATAAGAGTCAGTTAATTTCAGTCTGTCTTATTGGGGTGGGCGATACGGCCCTAAAATAATATCACGATATTTCATGGTATTTTTATACAATATAACGATACTCTTGGCGATCATGACAAAACAATGAATTGTAAAAAAAATCTAAGAATACACTACTGCAACAAAATTCAAATTTAAATAAAATTTTATTATTGCATACGATACGGCACACGCCTAACTGAGATAAATACAAAAAAAAGAGAATAATTTTATCAGATTTGTAACAGAAGTAAATGATCCACAATATCATGATACTACTACTACTAATAATAATAATAATGCTCCTAAATATCTCCGTATATACAGGATTAAAGTAAAATAAATGATACTGGACAGATATAATCTGTCTCTAGTAGATATATAATTGGAAATGAGAACAGTGTGAATTTTTCTTTTGATAAAAAAAGTAGATAATTAGGGGTGGGTGATATTGCGCCATATTACAGGGTATAATATCTATCGTTCACCATATTAAAAAATGTTGGCGATATTATTGCATACAATACGATATGCATTTAAAACAAGCAGTAAATCAGTGAGAAAGCTAAGCTAGCTTTCTATCTAATTCTATTTTTATTTAAAGCTCACCTTCCGTCGTTTTTTCTTTCATTTTAAAATGTCTAGTTGTGGTCTCTAGTATGAATGAATGACATGTGAGCCGTTTTTGTAAAAAAAAAAGTGCTCAGGTGTCTCTGTATAGCTCTTTTTTAATGGACTGTTTTAGGGGTGTGTCCAAAATGACCGGATTCCAGCTTTGCTCATGAATATTCATACATGCAAACAGCATGCAAATATCTCTCCTCTGATTGGCTAGGAGCACTGCGACGCCCCTCCGCCGCTCTGCCGCTCACTGCCTCCCACCTCCTAACTGATGAGCGGTGATGTTGCGTCGCTTCAGCTCCGCCTCTGGGAGTTTCTCGAGCCAAGGTGGGCTGGTCTGTGAGTTTCTGCCTACGTAGGCAGAAAGATAATTCAAAATTCACCCGTTTTTCGGAGGGGGGGAGGGGGGATTTCTTTGCTTAGCTCCTGCAGACAATGGGGGCTGCAAAACAGTTTAATGTGCAGGTGTACACATTCAACTCGGAGAGACCTACTGTATTCCACAAAAAAACAAGAAAAATTGGATTTTCGCGGAAGGTGAGCTTTAATATTAATTTTATATTTTAAGACAAAGATGTGAAAAGTATCTCCATTCATACTCTGTAGGTAGAAGTATAAATACTAGAATTTAATAAAATACTTCTGTAAAAGTTAAAGAAGAATCAACTCAAGCTTTTTACTCTTTTAGTAAAAGTGTTTAAAAAGTACTGGATTTAAAACTACTTAAAGTATAAAAGTAAAAGTAATATCCTATATTGCACTAGGCCCCAACCCCCTCCCTAAAACACATTTTACTAAAAGCTATAATAACTATAATGTCAAAATATTAAAATGTTAATGTTGATAATGTATATATATTTTTTGCATTAGGCTCTTCCCTGCTATGCAGTTGCTAAGGTGTTGCTAAGTGGTTGCTGAGGTGTTCCTGGTGGTTTGCTAGGTGTATGCTAAGGTGTTGCAATGTTATTCATGCTGGTTGCTAAGTGGTTGCTAGGGTGTTACTATGTATGGTATCTGTGGTGGTTGCAATGGTGTTGCTAAGTGGTTGCTTAGATGTTGCAAAGCGGTTACTAGGTGTGTGCTAAGGTGTTGCAATGTTATTCGTGCTGGTTGCTAAGTGGTTGCTATGGTGTTTCTAAGTGGTAGCTAGGTGGTTGCTAAGGTGTTGCTACAGTATCTGTGGTGGTTGCTATGTTGTTGCTAAGCGGTTGCTAGGTGTATGCTAAGGTGTTGCGATGGTCTCCAAGCTGGTTGCTAAATGGTTGCTATGGTGTTGCTGTAGACTCACCCACTCGTTAGTCTCGTTATTAAAGGTGTAGAGGGCGACCTGACTCGCCACATCCACGATATTATTAATATAGGGGTCCTGTCTCTGCAGAGCCGCCAGACTGATGTCCAGACCCTTGGTGGTGAGACAGGTAACCCCACCAAATGAGCTCATGGCTGTTCAGAGCTGTCTCACTCTCTCAGCCCAAAGGGAAATTCAGAGCTGTCTAACTATCTCAGTCCAGAGGGAAATTCAGAGCTGTCTCACACTCTCAGTCCAGAGGGAAATTTAGAGCTGTCTCACTCTCTTAGTGCAGAGGGAAATTCAGAACTGTCTCACTCTCTCATACCAGGGGGTTCCAGAGCTGTCTCACTCTCTCAGTCCAGGGGGAAATTCAGAGCTGCCTCACTCTCTTAGTTCAGCGGTATTCAGAGCTGTCTAACTTTCTCAGAGCTGTCTCACACTCTCAGTTTAAAGGGGAAATTAAGATCTGTCAAACTCTGTCAGTCCAGCGGGGTTCAGAGCTGTCTCACGCTCTCAGTGCAGAAGTAAAATCATACCTGTCTCACTTTCTCAGTCCCGCAGCATTCAGAGCTGTCTCACTTTCTCAGAGCTGTCTCACAATCTAGGTCCTAAAAGGAAATTTAGACCTATCTCAATATCTCAGTCCAGCGGCGTTCAAAGCTGTCTCACTCTTCCCTCAGTCCAGCAGTAGGGGGTTCAGAATTGTCTCACTCTCTCAGTTCAGACACGCTCAGAGCTGTCTCACTTTTTCAGACCAGTTTCATTCTCTCCATCCAGCGGGAAATTCAGAGCTGTCTCACTCTCTCCTCAGTCCAGCGGCGTTTAGAACTGTTTCTCTTTCTCCTCCGTCCAGTTGTAGAGGGTTCAGAGCTGTCTCTCTCTCTCAGTCTGTAGCGGTGGAGGGTTCAGAGCTGTCTCACTCTTACCTTAGTCCAGCGGTAGGGGGTTCAGAGCTGTCTCACGCTCTCAGTCTGTAGCGTTAGGGTGAAGTGTTGTGTTGGTCGCAGTTTCGTTAATAAAACTACAGGAATAAAAGTCCGGCTGTTTTCCGGAGCGGCTCCTCAGATAAACACAGTATTACATACAGCAGAAATAAGAACTGGAGTTATTTACTCCGGTTTAAAAGCGCTTTAATCCGGTTTATTTCATCCAGCAACATCTCGCTGTAACTTCTCCTCTTCTTCTCCTGAACTGAAGCGGCGGATCTGTGGAGACCCGCGGAGCACAGCGCCCCCACCCGGCCGAGAACAGCACCGCCCGCCGCTCACAGTGAGGAGAGTGAGTGAGTGAGTGTGTGCGTGTGTGTGTGTGTGTGTGTGTGTGTGTGTTTAAAGACACCAGTCTTCTCATTCAGCTTTTTTTACATTTATAAATATGTTAAAACAAAAAAACATATATATATATTTTCATGCAGTAAACATAGAAATCAAATAATAATTTATTTATTGATGAATTAAGTTTATTTTACTGCTTAGGAATTATTTGTAAAACAAAATTCATATAAAATATGTGTAGAATGAACATACAATGTTTTTATTGTTTTGCTGCAGTAGACATTACAAATCCAAATAATATTATATTAATTAATATATAAAGTTTATTTATTGATCATTTTAAATGCATTGCAGACAGAAAAAAACATTCATATATATATATATATATATATATATATATATATATATATATATATATATATATATATATATATATATATCACTGGAAATAATTCAGGTTTGAATAGGTTAGTTAAATAATGATAATAATGATAATCCACTCTAACTAGCTCATATTATCTACTGAACCACTAAGCGAATAAAATGAATAACCTTTCAGCAAACAAAGGTGTAGCTGATTGTGATGAGTGTTTACATGATGGTTAGCTTTTGTCAGAAAATTAGAATATTATATAAGACTAATTGGTACTTTTGGCAGTGTGTGCAGTGTGCCAAGTCCTGCTGGAAAATGAAAGCTGCATCTACTGAGTTTCCCCACGGCTTCTGAATCTTTACATTCAGAATATCTCCAGTTTTGTCACAGAGCTAAAGAAAGCTCTGAATCTTCTCGGTGGAGGTGGTGATGGTGGTGATAGCAGCAGCAGTTGCTAAGCAGTGAGTGAAGAGCCGAGGAAATAAAGCAGAGTTTAGAATTGATCAGTAAATAAAAGAGGTGGTTAAATGAGCTGGAGACAGTAATGATGAACTCTTTGATCCTATATATTTATATTTTAGTGCAATTCAGTTTTCTGTTGAAGCGAGTGTGGCATTAGAGGAAATTCTGCAATATAGCTTAAAATAAACAAGTAATTTGTATTTGGGCTATTCCACTGAATGGGTACCATTTGCTTGTTTTTTCCAAATTAAACATATTTTTTAATATATTTTTTTTAATTCTCAGTATTCTAACTCTGAGTCTAAGCAAGTTCACTAATTCCTTTGATTTTCTCTCAAGAAAATATTTGTTTTAAAGAAATGGTTATAGACTGCATGTTCAAATAATTGATATTTATGACAAAAAAAAATCACTCCTGTTACTGGCACTCACTCCTGTTAATTGCACAGTTGTGGGTTGTGGCTCCGCTTAGGTGTCTTTGTTGAGCAATTTAACTCTTTTCTAATGTTATGTTGACTTAGCTGACAAAATGTTGCCTGATTGTACCCATAAGAATAAAAAAAAATTATGCTTATACATAAAAGAACAATACGATTAAAGATTAAAGTGTTCTGTTTATTATTTGTAAACATTTTTTTTACAAACAATAGCAACACATCACTTAAAACAACACATTTAAACAAATAAAAATGAAGTTCTTATGTAAAAAAATAAAAGTCTGAATCATAAACGAGAAGCGCTAATATATTTGAACAATATCAAGATTTTTGTTTACAAAAGTCCATTAAGAAATACATTTTTTGCGCATACGTTATAACGATGTTTAGGGTAGCAATACCACCACAGACCACCGGGGGCGCCGCCAACAGGTAGAAAAGCAGTCACATGCATAATATGCCACTGGCTAATATAAATATATGTAGTTTTTTTGTGCAGATCTGTCCTTAAAGCTTAATGTTGCTATTTATCATACATTATCATTCCACACATGTTCATGTACAGCTTTAATATAGTCTTTAATATTAATTTTACAATGTAAAAAAATCATTAAAAGAAAAGAAACACAATAGACAAAAGAAGAAATGTGTTCAGACTTTTGACTGGTGCTGTATATCTGTGCATGAATATACTTTGATGCATAAAACCAGACAAATGTTGTAAGTGGATCTCATGGGGAAGGGTGAATGTGGGCTCTGTAAGTAGGACACTTCCATCATGTGCTGATAAAAGTCCTCTTTCTTTTTTAGAGAGAGGCTTTTTAACAGACGTGAGTTCAGACGTGTTCATCAGGAGGTTTTATCACTGAGATGTTTTTAATGCTGTGTGATTTTTTTTGGGGGGAAGCTACAGTCTGAAGTGTGTGTGTTTGGTGTTTGAAGGCTTCGGGTGGAGGTGGTGTTTGGAGTGGTTGGGGGTTTGGGTGGAGGGGGGGGGGTGTCGTGTAGTGGGGTCTCTAGAGAGAATGGGAAATTTTCCCAGGGCCAAGAGGAAAAGTCCTGCTGCTAAACTCAAACTCTGGTAATAAGGCATTCGACGATGACAGATCCTAAACCATCCCGCACAGATTCCCAGGCCCTGCCAGACGCTTTATCAAACCCTCTTCCATCACGACCGCAGTGCAGCAGGAGAGGGGGATGAAAAAAGAAAAAAAGAAAAAGAAATAAAGAAAGAAAAGAAAGAAGAGGGAGGAGCTAATCAGAACTTACACTGAGTCCAGCCAGTTAAATATTGTTGTTATGAGCACTGAGAAATCCAGCAATTCCTAGAAAGCAGGATCATCTTTATTCTTTTCCCGAGTTCATATCTTTATATTTCACTGCATCTCATTCCAAGTTGCATTATTTTCTCTGTGTAAAATATTTCACTCTTCTACTCAGTGATAAAACTCCTGCATTCGGACTGCAAAAAAAAAAACAAAAACAAAAAAAACAGGAGGACCAGTGAGTTTTAGGCTCGTTAAGGCTTTTTAAGGTTTTTTCTCTATCACGTGACATCACAGAGTTCAATAGCTCCTCCATTTCCACTTGCTTTTGTGTTTTTTTTTTTTTTACGTGGATCTCCGTGGAAACCCTGGCACCCAAAGTGTTTAAGTGTAACTACGGTGCGCAGCAGTGGACAAATAGCTATTTTATAAAAACACGAGAAGAGGAAACTCAGAGATGTGCGTCCGGACGGGATTAAAATTAATGGAGGAGCACGGAGTTCAGAGAAAAACACCTTAACACCCCACACCTTAATAAGTCATGGCCACACATTATTATTTTTTATAGGTGTATATATATATATATATATATATATATATATATATATATATATATATATATATATATATATATATATATATATATTACATTTTTTATAGGTGACATCATGTAAAAAAGTATAAGTTGTGGTCACAACTAAGAGAGAACAGATCAAAATGCATAGCTATGGCTTATTAAGGAGTTATCTCCACCAACTACTGCACCTTTACCACCTCTATCATTTCCACCAATGCCACCAGTTCTTGCACCTCTACCATCTCCTCCACCTTCTGCACCTCCACCTCCTCCTCCAACACCACTCCACCAACTCCTCCATCTTCAACACCTCCTTCACCTCCACTTCCTCCTACACCTCTTCCAAATCCATTATCTACTTTCTTCTTTCACGTTCTCCACCTCCTACACCTTCACCTCCTCCACCTCTTCAAAATCCACCATCTTTTCAACCTCTTTTACTTTTTCCATTTTCACCACCTCTATCATCTCCACCTTTTGCACCTTCTTTACCTCCACCACTTTCTTTATCTCCTCCATCTCCTCCACCTCCTCCTACACTTCTTCCAAATGCACAATCTACTCCATTTCTTTCACATTTTCCACCTCCTACACCTTCTTCACCTCCACTAATTACCCCACCTCCTGCACCTCCATCATCTCCTCCACCTCTTTCACCTTCTCCACCTCCTACACCTTCACCTCCTCCACCTCTTCCAAATCCACCATCTACTCCACCTCTTTCACCTTTTCCATTTTCACCACCTCTATCATCTCCACCTCCTGCACCTTCTTTACCTCCACCACTTCCTCTATTTCCTCCATGTCCTCCTTCTACACCACCTCCTACATGTTCACTATCTCCTCTATCTCCACCACCTTTTGCACCTCCACCAGCTCCTCCCTTTCCACCACCTCCTGCATCTCCACCATCTCTTCCAACATCTCCTCCATCTCCTTTACCTTCACCATATATTCCACCTCCACCATCTCCTTTACTTCATCCACCTCCAACACCTTCTGCACCACCTCTGGACCTCTTTCACCTTCTCCACCTCCTCTACCTCCACCACCTCCTCCATTCCTGCAACTCCACAATCTTTCCTACCTTCTCCACCTCCACCAGCTCCACAGTTTCCTCCCCACGTGTGGAAAATCGTGGAGAATTTATAATCTGGAGTTCTGTAGCGCAGCAACATCTGGAAGCAGTCAGAGAGTCTACAGTACAGAGAGAGAGAGAGAGAGAGAGAGAGAGAGAGAGAGGAGGGGGTGACGAACCAAGCCCCCCCTTCCTCTCTCTCTCTCCCTCTCTCTCTCTCTCTCTCTCTCTCTCTCACTCCAGTATTATACTGCAGAGAGGCAGCAGAGGCGAGCCGCGCGCTCTCCTCTCCGCAAAGGCCACCGAGAAACTCCTGCGTTTTTTTTCCGTTCTTTTCTTTTTTCTCCTCCTCCCTCCCGCTCCCTCCCTCTCTCTCTCTCTCTCTCTCTCTCTCTCTCTCTCTCTCTCTCTCTCTCTCTCTCTCACTCTCACTCTCACTCCCTCTCTCCGTTATGGACTCGGCACGAGCCGTTATACCGAGCGGTCCGACCCCCGTCCCCGGGAGCAGCAGCGGCGGTTGCGGCGGCGGCAGGAGCGGCTGAAGCGGCTGAAGCGCACATGGAATCCATCAGTGGAGAAGATTTAACCCCGTGAGATCTGGAATCTGGAATACGCCAGCCCTCCTCTCCCTGCCTTCTTCTTCTTCTTTTACCTTCTTCTACCTTCTCTATTTTTCTTCTCTGTTCATTTTCTCTTCTTTCCCTCTCTCCTTCTCCTCGTCTTTTTCTTCTTCTTCTTCTTCATCATCATCATCTTTTTCTTCTTATTCTCGTGGCTGCTGCTGCATCCATCCATCAGATCCTTCTCCTCCAGAACAAACAATAAGAAGAACGAATAACAGATAGAGCTGCCACCATTTGGGGCGATCAGTTCGATCAGTTCTTCTCCTCCTTCCTCCTCCTCCTCCTCCTCCTCTTCTTCCTCCTCTTCCTCCTCCAGCAGCAGCAGCAAGTGGGTGCTGAGGCGTTGGGTTGGGGGGGTGTCGTGTTTCTGAGGAAAGGCCCGGATGTTCCAAGGATGCACTGGTTCGTTCTGCTAGGCTCCTCCAGCCTGTACCCGTTTCTGATTTTTCACTCCATAACGGGGATCAGGTAATATTAACTCCAACCAGAGGAACAGGGAGAAACTCCAGCTTTTTTTCCCCTCCTTTCCCCTCCTCCTCCTTTGCTTTCCCTTCTTCTTCATTTTCCCTCCTCCCCCTTTTCCCTCTCTCCTTCTACCTTCCTTCCTTCCCTCCTTCCTCCTTCCTCAACCAACCAACCCCACCAACCCCTCTAACCCAACCTACCCACCTCTTTCATTTCTTTCTTTCTTTCTTTTTTCCCCCCCAACCTATCTTGTTGGGGTTGTTTTGTTTCCCTCCCTCCCTCCTTCCCTTCTTTTCCTCCCTCTCTCTCTCTCTCTCTCTCTCTCTCTCTCTCTCTCTCTCTCTTGCATTCACCCCACCTCTTAATTCATTCATTTCTTTTTTTATTTATTTTATTTTTTACCTCATTTTTGAAACAGTACAGCCAAAATCGTCTTTTTTTTCTTCTTCTCCTTCTTCTTCTTCTTGCTCTTCTTCCTCCTGTTCTTCTTGCTCTTCTTCTTCTTCGTCGTCACCTTCATCTTACGGATAAAAAAGGCCGGCGGACTACATATATGGTAAATGAGAGCAAGAACATGTACATACCAGAGGAAACCCTTGAAAACCATCAAGGTAAGGAGGGGCTATTTATTTATTTATTTATATATTTGTTTTATTAGTATTATCATAATCATCATTACAGCTTCATGTTGATGAGAGAGTGTGTGTGTGGGTGTGTGTGTGTGTGTGTGTGTGTGTGTGTGTTTAAGAGCATTCACCCTATACCAGTTACGTATTGAGCTGTACGGGCTGGCTGGTGGGGTGGGAGGGGGAACACATTATGATGATTATGATCATGGTGATGGTCATGGTCATGGTGTTATTGATGGTCATGTTGATGGATTTTGAGGCTTTTGAGGTTTTTGAGGCTTTTAAAGCAAGAGAAGCACACTCTGCACCATCTCCAGTGGTTTATCCTGAGATGATCAGATCACTCCCCTATATATTCCCAAAATATCACCTCATATGCAAAGCTAGACACCCAGCGAACTCTTGATTCTTGTTGGTCAACATCCAAAGCATCCCCAACATCTCCAACATCCCAACCATCCCCACATTCTGCACAACTTCATCCACCCCCTCAGAAACCCTGAGGAAACCACGAAGCTTGGTGGCAGAGCACCAATCAGGCTGCAGCGTTTAGCTCCAGCTCAGGATGCCTCGTTTTACCCAAAAAACGGGAAGGCAAACGCTGCAGCCCGTGCCAGCCAATCCTGTCCACTGAAGCTGGGAAGCCTTTTCCTTTTTTCCCATCCAGGTGTTGCGCGGTACAGCTCCCGGCTGTTGCGTGGCGCAGTGAAGAGCCTGCCAGAGAAGAGATGTTCCTCAGCGACACATCTCTGCGTTTTATAGACCTTTGGTTCTGTTGATAGAGAGAGGGTCAGGCTCATGTGCTAATATTAAATCGAATTTTCTCTTTAGTCAAAGGCGTTTATTTTGGGATTTTTCTTTCCATCAAACATATGGGATGGAGTAGAAGGACTAGTCCCATATTTCTCAGTTGCGAGTACCCATCAGTTTCGCTCGTCTGTCGCTTAAGACTTCGTCCACCAGGCTGTTTTGTAGGTCAATCGCTGATGGAGAAAGTAAAGTGATGCACATCCACCCTAGTTGGGCTTTGACCTGAAAAAAGGGAGCTTTTTTAGACCACATCATTGTGTACGTTGTAGAGCCGTGCTTTTAAAGTAAAGCTACTGCAGATTAAAGCCAAGTCAAGTCAACTTGGTTCCATGTGTACAGTGAGTCACTGCAGCGAGTCACTACATTATTTTATCATGTATACTGCAAACGAATACACTGTTAGCCATAATTGGCTTCAGAAGTTCTGTACGAACATCTCATATGGTAGGTTGCATGTGGGCAACATGTGGCTCTGAGTTCAAACACTATGACAAACCTTAAATGTGAAAATGGTGATGCTACAGCTAGGCTAGTTTTGGCCCATTGAAAACTTACCATAGCCATAAATGACCCATAAGTGCCATATCTGGATTGTATTTGGCCCCATGAGTTCACATGCTGTGATGTTGCTGCTACATTTAGGCTAGTTTTGGCCCAATATTTGCTTAGTTGTTTGACAGTGTTACAAAGGCGGTTCTGTAGTGGTTCTCTATAAAAACATGAAATCTGACCAGTTGTAGCCCAAACGGAAATGCTGTACAACCATTTTATATGGTAGGTAGCATGTGGGCCACATGTGGCTCTGAGTTCAAATGCTATACAAAAGCTTAAATGTGAAATATGCTATATCTGGGCAACTTTTGGCCCACTGAAATCTGAAAATTGCCATAAATGACCCATAGGTGCCATAACTAGATTGTATTTGGCCCCATAAGTGTAAATGCTCTGATGTTGATGCTACATTTAGACTAGTTTGGGCCCAATATATGCTTACTCTTCTTATAATTGAGTTGTTGGACAGTGTTACAAAGGCAGTTCTGTAGTGGTTCTCTATAAAAACATGAAATCTGACCAGTTGGAGTCCAAACGGAAACGCTGTACAAACATTTTATATGGTAGGTTGCATGTGGGCCACATGTGGCTCTTAGTTTAAATCCTATGATGTTGCTGCTTCGTCTGGGCTAGTTTTTGCTCAGTTTACTAACTCCCCATTGCCATAAATGAACCTAGGGCCTTAACTGGATTGCTTCGGCTCCTACATGTAGAGTTCTTTAATATTTCTGTGTAAAACTATGACAGAAATGCTGTACATATATTTAATATGGCAGGTTTCACGTGTGCAACATGTGGCTCTGAGTAAAAACGCTATGACAAACCTTAAATGTGAAAATATGCTATATTTGGGCTAGTTCTGGCTTAATATATGTAACTTACCATTTCTATAAATGACTGTAGAGCCCTAACTGGATTGCATTAAGTCCATACACTCATTTTTACACTCTACAGTGTTAAAAAGGTGTTTTTTTTTTTAACAGTTCTGTGTAAAACCATGACGGAAATGCTGTACAAATGTCTAACATGGTAGGTTGCATGTGGGCAACATGTGGCTCTGAGTTCAAACGCTATGACAGTGTTAAATGTGAAAATATGCAATATCTGGGCAGGTTTGGCTCAATATACTAACTTACCTTTGCTATAAATGACCCAAGGGCCTTAACTGGATTGCATTTGGCCTCTACACTCATTTTTGCACTCTACAGTGTTAAAAATATAGGGTTATTTAATAGTTCTGTGTAAAACCATGACAGAAATGCTGTATATATTTTATATATGGTAGGTTGCATGTGGGCAACGTGTGACTCTGACTTTAAACACCATGACAAACCTTAAATCTGAAATTATGCTACATCTGGTCAACTTTTGGCCCACTATATGTTTACTGTTGCCATAAATGACCCTTTAAGAGCCATAACTGGATTGTATCTGCCCCCAACAACACCCTTTTAACCAAGTAATTTTTTTGTTTCTGTATAAAACCATGAAGTCTGACCAGTGGCCCAAACAAGAAATGATGTATAAACATTTCATATGGCACACGAGTTCATATACTATGATGTTGCTGCTACAGCTGTGCTAGTTTTGGACCACTAAATGCTTACAGTTGCCATAGCTGGATTGTATTTGGCCCCAACAGTGTTAGAAAAGGAGCCCAAAAACATTTGGGCTAGTTTTGGCTCAGTATACTAACTTACGATTACCATAAATGACCCTAGGGCTTTAACTGGATTGCATTTGGCCCCTACACTCATTTTTGTTTCCTACAGTGTTTAAAATGTAGGGTTTTTAATAGTTCTGTGTAAAACCATGACATAGATGCTGTACAATCATTTTATATGACATGTGGCTCTGAGTTCATATGGTATGTTGTTGCTGCTACATCTTACCATTACCATAAATTACCCTAGGGCCTTGACTAGACTGCGTTTGGTCCCTACACTCATTTTTGGTCCCTATATTGTTCTGAGTAAAACCATGTAGTTGGGCCAGGCAGAAATGCTGTACATATGTTTTGTATGGTAGGTTGCATGTGGGCCACATGTGGCTCTGAGTTCAAATACTATAAAAAAGCTTAAATGTTAAAATGGTGATGCTACAGCTAGGCTAGTTTTGGCCCACTGAAAACTGAAAATTGCCATAAATGACCCATAAGTGCCATAACTTATAACTGGATTGTATTTGGCCCCCATGAGTTCACATGCTCTGATGTTGCTGCTACATTTAGGCTAGTTTTAGCCCAGTTTATGCTTACTGTTGCCATAAATGACGCCTAAGGACCATGACTGTATTTAACGTGTATCTAACTGAGTTGTTCGACAGTGTACAAAGATGGTTCTGTAGTGGTTCTCTATAAAAACATGAAATCTGACCAGTTTTAGCCTAAACTTAAACGCTGTACAAACATTTGATATGGTAGGTTGCATGTGGGCCACATGTGGCTCTGAGTTCAAATGCTGTGATGTTGCTGCTAAATCTGGGCTGGTTTTGCGTCAGTATACTAACTTACCATTACCATAAATGTCCGTAGGGCCTTAACTGGATTGAGTTTGCCCTCTACATTTATTTTTGGTAGGGTCATTTTTTGGTTCTGTATAAAACCATGAAGTCTTATAAACTAAGTTCAAAAGCTATGATGTTGCTGCTACATCTGGGCTTGTTTTGACTCACTATACTAACGTCCCATTGCCTAACTACACTCATTTTTGGTCCCTACAGTGATAAAAAAGGTGTTTTTTAATAGTTCTGTGTAAAACCATGATATAAATGCTGTACATATACTTAATATGGTAGATTGCATGTGGGCAACATGTGGCTCTGAGTTTAAACACTATGACAAACCTTAAATGTGAAAAGGTGCTATATCTGGGCTAGCTTTGGCCCACTATATGCTTACTGTTGCCATAAGAGACCCCTAAGAGCCATAATTGGATTGTATTTTAGCCCCAACAGTGTTAAAAAGGAGGTTCTTCAATGGGTCTGTACAAAACCATGAACTCTGACCAGTTATAGCCCAAACACAAATGCTGTATAAACATTTGGGCTGGTTTTGGCTCAGTATACTAACTTAACATTGCCATAAATGACCCAAGGGCCTCAACTGGATTGCATTTGGCTCCTAAACTCATTTTATGGTCCCTACATGTCCCTACAAATGCTGCATATATATTTTATATGGTAGGTTGCATGTGGGCAACAGGTGACTCTGAGTTTAAACACTATAACAATCTTTAAATGTGAAAATATGCTACAGCTGGTCTAGTTTTGGCCCACTATATGCATACTGTTGCCATAATAGACCCCTATGTGCCATAAGTGCATCGTATTTGGCCCCAACAGTGTTAAAAAGGAGATTCTTTGATGGTTCTGTACAAAACCATGAAGTCTGACCAGTTATAGCCCAAACAAGAAATGCTTTATAAACATTTGGGCTGGTTTTGGCTCAGTACACTAATTTACCATTGACATAAATGACCCAAGGGCCTTAACTAGATTGCCTTTGACCCGTACACTATTTTTTTGGTCCCTTCATTGTTTAAAATGTAGGGTTCTTTAATAGTTTTGTGTAAAACCGTGACATAGATGCTGTACAAACCTTTTATATGACATGTGGCTTTGAGTTCACATGCTGTGATGTTGCTGCTACATCTAGGCTAGTCCTGGCCCAATATATGTTTACTGTTGTCATACATTAGCCCTAAATGCCATAATTGGATTGTATTTGGCCCCAACAGTGTTAGAAAAGGAGGTTCTATGATGGTTCTGTACAAAACCATGAAGTCTCACTAGTTATAGCCCATCACAAATGCTGCATAATGCATAAACCTTTTATATGGGCTACATGTGGCTCTGAGTTCACATGCTACGATGTTACTGCTACATCTGGGCTAGTTTTGGCCCAATATACTTAACTTACCATTGCCATAAATGACCATAGGGCCTTAACTGGATTGCATCTGGCTCCTAAACTCATTTTTTTTGTTCAAAATATAAGGTTCTTTAATAGTTCTGTGTAAAACCATTACAGAAATGCTGTACATACCTTTAATATGGTAGGTTGCACATGGTACAAACTCCCTTTATATGCGTAGCGTTGCCATACATGGCCTCTAAGGGCCATAAGTTTACTGTACACAAATGTTTGGGCCACTACTTTGTTAAAAATCAAGCTTCTCTAGTAGTTCTGTATAAAACCATGACATAAAATGCTGTAAATACATTTCATTTCACACTTAAATCATTGAATCCTTGAATCCATTTGGCTGGTAGGCATGCTAAAGCCACATGTGGCTGCAAGCGATGCTGGTTTTGTCCCACAATACTGTCCTCATATTGGTTTTGGCCTCTGTAAATTGTATTTGCGCTATTCTGGCCTCTATATGCTTAAAAAACGTAAAGTTTTCTGAGTAAAACCATGCAGTATTTGATTTAAATGTTTCTTAGTCATGTTAAATGTTTTTCACATATCAGTCAAATATGTGCAATAACACTACTACAGATCAGATACAAAGATCATAGGCTATTATTTCAGAGTAATGAATATGAGCCTGTTTTTGTCTTTGCATTATTTGAGGTCTGAAAGCTCTGCATCTTTTTTTGGTGTTTCAACCATTTCTCATTTTTCTCATGCAAAAAATAAATGCTCTAAATGAGAATATTTTTATTTGTAATTTGGGAGAAATGTTGTCTGTAGTTTATAGAATAAAACAACAATGTTCATTTTACTCAAACATAAACCTATAAATAGTAAAATCAGAGAAACTGAGGTGTTTTATCCTGAAATGCCACAGATTTATAATGCAGTATAAATAAGTGACCCTATTTGTGCCCCTCATTTACCAGAGCGCACTAAGTGTCATAACATCGTCTCGTGATGCAGAATAGTGCTGAATAGTGCAGAGCGTATTGTAGGT
Source organism: Astyanax mexicanus (assembly GCF_023375975.1). Classification (NCBI taxonomy): domain Eukaryota; kingdom Metazoa; phylum Chordata; class Actinopteri; order Characiformes; family Acestrorhamphidae; genus Astyanax; species Astyanax mexicanus. Next base: position 1,395,701 of record NC_064409.1, read on the forward strand.
GGCCTGAGCAGATGTTAGTGTTTGTGTTAGTGCAGAATGTATCAGGTAAACACTCCGGCTGAGCGAGAATCAGCTCTGCACACGACTGATCACCAGAGACCCCCCCCCCCCCACCTCAGACCACAGAGCCGCAGAGAAACGTCTCTTATAGCTTCTAATCAGAAAACACACAACAGATCAATTTCACTCCGCTCCCCCTCCAGAGACCAGAGACCTGCTGCTGCTGCTGATCTTTATATTTATTCACCTGTTGCTTTCAGTTAATGCAGACGCTTTAAAAAGGCCTTAAAAGCCTTCCTGAATCCGCTAACCTCAATAGAAATGTGGAAAATTAAATGATGTTTTATGAACTTAGTAGCTTTTTACTGCAGACGGTTCCTAAACGTTTGTTTTTATATAAAACTTTATTATATTAACAAATAACAGTAAATTTATTAACAGTACTTATTTTAAAGAATGACTTGTTTAGACCTAATTCATGATTATTATTTAAAAAATGATTAGATTAATAATTACTAGAGACAACAATGTTTATTACTGTAATAAATACTGATATTTGTATAAGCGTTATTGTAAAATATTAAAGTTTTTTCTTAAATATACATTTGTAGGAAAATGTTTATTAAAACTCACATACAGTATATCGTTCCAACAGTAATAAAAACTACTGTCTAGAACGGTTCTAAAGGTAAAGGAAAATCCATAAAAATCATAAAAAATGTGGTAAATAGTTCAGAATATTTTAGGATATTAAAGAAAATAGTTATAAGAAGCGAAATGTGGACGAATACAAGCTGCTTCTTTTTCTTTGTCCTTCTTCATTGGTTGTTCAGTAAAGACATGTAAATTAAAGTATGTATTGGACAAAAACTGTGGGATCCAACAGTCCAAGACTAAAAAATATAAACAAAAAAATAGCTACTAAAAAGAAAATGTAGAAGAATAGAAGATTTAGCTTATTCTACCTCTTTTTTAATTGGTTCTTTCATTGGTACAGAACTATGATTTTTATACAAGCTTAAATGGTTTGTAGGATTTGGTGGAAAACCGCCCAAAAAATGTTATTTTAAAGGTATGTATGTCAAAGGTAAACTCTTCATAATTGTACCCTTAATGGTACAATATTGGTCTTTACAGGGTCAGATTTGTTCCCTCTGAAGTATAAAGTCATTTCTAACAGCAATAAGTACAGATTTGTACCATTTAACCTGCAGCTAAAAGGTACATTCAGTATTCTGTATCACTGCACTAATAAACTATATATATATATTTAAATTGCATATTTTTTATTTGAAAATCAGACAATTTTGGATCATCAAGTTTTTAAGCCATATTCAGTTGATGATAATGTTTATAATCTTTATAATCTTTACTGCCACAAAACCATGGGTACAAAAAAGGACTTTTACTGAAAGGTACTTCAATATAAGCTACAGCCCCAGCGACAAGCTTTATACTCTTTTAAGTACAAATCTGTACTTACTTTTCTTAGTGTTTAATGATTACTTGATTTTACTTGAAGTAACTATGTTTTTTGCTATACTTTTTGCCAACAACACCCTCCCAAACCTAACATGCATCGACAAAACCGTGATATTGATCATCTTTATCTGATAGAAACTCAAAATAGTGTGTGTATTTCCTGCTAAAAATGCTAAAAGAACGTGGTTAAAAAAATTGTCTCGTAGGCCAGACGCCACTTCCCGAAATGCAAGAAGAAGCAAAAATAGATCTTTTTTTTTTCCTGAAGAAAATGACATTACTACATTAAAGTGACTTGAATAAGTAACTTTAATTTATTTACTGTATTGGAAATACTAGCCACCACTGTCTGAGTTTGTGTAGCTCAAGATTATAGTTTTCTCTAAAATGTAAGTAGCGGCAAAATCTTTTGCACTATAATAAAAACGTGTTTTTATAACTCCAGTCCTAGGAGAAGCTATTAACAGGTTTAAAACTTACTTATAGTGTGTATTTTCTTCCTTTTCTGTTTTCTGTTCTACCTTTTGCACATCTCACGCATAGAAGTTGTTTTAGAAACAATTCTCCATTTAAAAGTTAAAAACTTTATGAAAACCTAGGCCTGGACAATATTTCGATATCGATATTTATCACGATAAGAAATGTTTCAATAACGGTGATATCATTTTTGTGGCATATTGATATGTATTATTTACAGAATCTATCACAGCATTTTTTAGCGGCGTCAGTTCACTGCAGAGCTGAACACAATCAGCCTCCGTAGCCGGGCTACGTCAGTGCGTAATGACGTAATTGCATCTAAAACCTCCCTCGATGAAGCGAAACCGACCCTAACCGAGCGGATCCGGTCTGGTCCGGTCTGTTCCACCAATTCAAGCTGTGTCACTACACACAATATCTGAAGCACTTTTGTAGTTTATGTTGTATCTAAGTTATTTATAGTTATAGGTATATAGGTTTGTTTATTTGACGGGGATATCATGTTCCTTTTATATATATATATATATATATATATATATGAAGGCTTTTTGTATTGCTTATTCTGGTTGAAGCACTTTTGTTTTGATCTGTTAAATATGTTTACAAAAGAAAAAGAAGCTCTGCCTCTGTTGTAATTTATTTATTGTAAGTTATTTATATTGGGAATATGTATATAGGTTATAGGTTTGTGTTTGACAGAGATGTCATGTTTTTATTTTGCTACATGCAAATAAAAGTGAGCATTGATTTATTCTGCCCATTTTTTATTTCTAAAGTATTATATAGTTTTTTGTGAGAGGAGTCTTTAAGACTTAAATTAAAATTTCAGACAGTAGTGTACAGATTTCCATTGCAGGGTTTTTTTTAGCATTTGTTTTGAGGCCTTCAAAGTATTTATATCGATATCGAAATTATATTGTATCGACTGAAATTAAGGAATATATTGTGATATAAATTTTGGACATATCGTCCAGCACTACGAAAATCTGATGCTAATGGTCTGCTCTCATTGTCATTTGTTGACTTTCTCGTACTCTAGAGACACCAAAGCTGAAATACATCAGTGCATCAGTAAATCAGTGCATTTATTGCACGTGTTAGAGTGTATTTATTTTAGTGCACGTTGGAAGGAGTGTTTACAGAAGTTAAGGTCTGTAAGAGTGGAGGAGAAATCTGAAGTCATGCTGATGAAGGTTACTCTGTGTGAGATGCTGATTATTGCTGTAAGGGTTCCTCATTATTGTGAGTTTTTTTATTTTATCATTCTCCATCATTACGGCCCTGTTTCTCTGCGTCGGGCTCGCTGCCAGATGCAGACGACAGGCAGTTCTGGTCGTTAGAGACATTAATTTGTTTATGATGTATCTCAGAAGGCTGAGCTGGGCTCCAGGACGGCGCCTGAAATGACTGGGCTCCTGATTTCAGGCTCTCGGGGCACAGAGAGCTCGTCTAGCACCGCTGTGTGACCCATTACTCCTCTCCGGCTCCAGTCCTGTACCTGCCCTTTACTGAAATACATGCTTCACTTCAGCGGCGGGGTCGGCGCAGCGAGTAAATCCAATCCGTCGCAGGATATCGTCGCATTGTAAATGCAAGGAGGCTGCGGTGGTTGTTTGCTCAAATGCTTTACTCTGAGAAAAAACCCTTCCTGCTGATTAAGTTTCCTAAGTGTAAATCCATCCAGAGTCAACACAGCAACTTCACTGAACATCACCGTCAAATCTCTGAGTGACTATTAAACTCCATTTACTCATTTCTGCTGGGAAAACCCACAATCTGCTGTAGAATTTGCTTTAGAATCTGCTGTAGAATGTGCTTTATAGTCTTGTGTAGCATCTGCAGTGGAGTCTTCTATAGAGGATTTTGTAGAGCCTTCTTTAGAGTATTCTGTAAAATCTGCTGTAGAGTCTTGTGTAGAGTTTGTAGTAGAGTCTTCTGTGAAATCTTCTGTAGAGTCTTCTGTAAAGTCTGCTGTAGATTCTAATGTAGAATTAGCTGTAGAGTCTTTTGTAGAGTCTTCTGTAGAATCTTATGTAGAGTCTTTTGTTAATCCAAAGTTAACACATGGGGAAAACCCGCAGTTTGCTGTAGAGTTTGCGTTAGAATCTGCTGTAGAGTCTTCTATAGAATATTTTGTAAAATCTGCTGTAGAGTCGTTGGGAGAGTCTGTGTAAAGTTATCTGTAGAGTATTCTCTATAGTCTGCAAAAAAGTCGTAGAGTCTGCTGTAGAATGTGCTGTAGAGTTTTCTGGAGAGTCTACAGAAGACTCTGTAGAGTCTCTCTAGAGTCTTTTGTAAAATTTTCTGTAGAATCTGTTGTAGAGTCTATTGTAGAGCCTGGTGTAGAGTCCTCTTTAGGGTATTCTGTAAAATATGCTGTAGAGCATTTTGTAGAGTAGCATCTGCAGTAGAGTCTTCTATAGAGTTTGTAGTAGAGTCTTCTGTAGAATCTTCTGTAGAGTCTTCTTTAGAGTAGTCTGTAAAATCTGCTGTAGAGCATTTTGTAGAGTCTGTTGTAGAGTGTTCTGTGGAGTCCTCTGTAGAGTATTCTGTAAAATCTGCTGTAGAGTCTTTTGTATAGTCTTCTGTAGAATATTCTGTAGAGACTTCTTTAGAGTCTTCTGTAAACTTGTTTTAGAGTCTTCTGTAGAGTATTTAGTAGAATCTGCTGTGGTGCCCGATGTAGAATCTTCTGTAGAGTATTCTTTAGACTGTTCTGTAAAATATGCTGTAGTATTTTGTAGAGTTTGTAGTAGAGTTTTCTGTAGAATCTTCTGTAGAGTCTTCTTTATAGTATCCTGTAAAATCTGCTGAAGAGTCTTTTGTAGAGTTTGTAGTAGAGTTTTCTGTAGAATCTTATGTAGAGTCTTTTTTAGAGTCTTCTGTAAAGTCTTCTGTACAATCTGCTGTAGAGTCTTCTTTAGAATGTGCTGTAGAGTTTTCAGGAGAGTCTGTTGTAAAGTTATCTGTAGAGTATTCTCTATAGTCTGTGAAAAAGTCTTCTGTAGAGTCATCTGTAGAATCTTCTGTAGAGTTTTCTGTAGAATTCACTGTAGAATTTGCTGTAGAGTCTTCTGTAGAGCCTTCTTTAGACTGTTCTGTAAAATATGCTGTAGTATTTTGTAGAGTTTGTAGTAGAGTTTTCTGTAGAATCTTCTGTAGAGTCTTCTTTATAGTATCCTGTAAAATCTGCTGAAGAGTCTTTTGTAGAGTTTGTAGTAGAGTTTTCTGTAGAATCTTATGTAGAGTCTTTTTTAGAGTCTTCTGTAAAGTCTTCTGTACAATCTGCTGTAGAGTCTTCTTTAGAATGTGCTGTAGAGTTTTCAGGAGAGTCTGTTGTAAAGTTATCTGTAGAGTATTCTCTGTAGTCTGTGAAAAAGTCTTCTGTAGAGTCATCTGTAGAATCTTCTGTAGAGTTTTCTGTAGAATTCACTGTAGAATTTGCTGTAGAGTCTTCTGTAGAGCATTCTGTAGAGTCTTCTATGGAGTCTGGTGTAGAATCTAGAATCAGATTTGGACGAGCGTCCGAGCAGTCTTCTCAGAGTAAAAAGGTTAAAAGCATCCAAAACAATAATCAACACATCACAGTAGAGCTGCTGAAAGCCACAGTTTTAACATTCCTAATCCAAACAATATACTGAAATGTTTTAGTTTAGATCTACTAAAACAAATATCTCCAGTCAGACGGGCTGGATAGAAACACTGAAAAAAAAGATTATTTATTGACATCAAACTTGGAAACAGCTTTCCAGTCGCGTAGTGATTAATGTATCTCATGCTAACAGTTGTATAGATATTTTATTTAGAACTGTATATGAATTGTTATAGTAGCTTTTTGTAGTGTATTTTTATATATGTGTAGCCAAATATGGTTGACATGCTGCTGAATTCACAGTATAGTCTGCATATGCTTTATTAAGATTTATTAAATGGTTCAGTTTTGGAGTTTTGGCAGTGGCGAATTTTTGTGCCCAATCAATAAACATCTATTTTCTCGTCTATTTTAATACATAAGGCACACCGGATTATAAGGCGCATTATACAACACTAGTAAGGAACAGGGGTGTAGCCATGGTTTCCCTCTATTTCCTTCCATTCAGCAGGTCTCGCCCACAGTAAGATAATACTGAACTCTGAACGGTGAAAGAGCTAGCGCCTTGCGCAGTTAGTGGGTAATGCTAATGATGCTCCAGCAGTGCTAGCTGGGGTTAGCAGCAGGCTACATAGCAGGCCTATAATACTCACCTCTAAATGGGGAAATAGTGGTTAGCAGCTAATGCTAATGCTAATACTGCTCCAGTCTGTGTGCTGGAGAACTTTACTGAATCTCCTGTATAACTCTGTACTTCAGTGGAGTGTCTTTACTGCTCCTTAATACCTGACTGATAGAATTCATACATAAGGAGCTCTGATTATTTTTTGGGAAAAATTTAAGAATTTTAAGTTCACGTTATAGTGTGAAAAATTTGGTACTACTTTTGGGTAAAGGTAAAGAATGCTGCACTCACCTGCAGGATATTCAGTTTTTAGGGAGATCTGTTTCCCAAAAAATATATGTATATTTTTTGTTACATTGCATTGTTTTGTTAAATTATCTTCATAAAACCCATAAAAGTCAGGGTCTTGGTAACTTAATGTGTATAAAAAAATCTTATATTTATACTAAATAAAACTGTAATATTTGTTTTGTTGCAGGTATATTTTTGAAAATAATGTTTTGTCATGTCACCAAGAAAATTGTCTGGTTTAAAGTTTCAGGGAGATTCTCACTTAATACTCTAGTCTATTTTGCTATTTACTGTATTTAATTTTAATTGTTTATTATATTTTATTTTATTCATTGGACTATTATTAGTTTATTCAATAAAATCAGGGTCTTACTAAATTACTTTATAGTAAATTTTATATTAAGTAAAGTTTTAATATGGTACTTAGTTTGGAACAAAGTTCAGACTGACTGGATGGGGACAGTCTTATAACTATAAGTAATATCAAATAACATTTATATTTACTGTACCTTTACGACATTTATCTGATGCTCTTATTCAGAGTGATTTACGAGGTTATTACTATTACAGAGTTTGGCCAATGTGTTGTTAGGAGTCTAGCCCAAGGACTCTTATTGGTGTAGAGCAGCATTTTTTTTGACCCAGACCAGGAATTGAACCCCAGTCCAGATGTGATAGCTGAATGGTAGGTAGTGGTGTTATCCCCTACCTGCACCAAACCAACGAAAAAAAGGTTTAAAAGATGAAAATCAGGTTTTTAGATTTTTAAACGTGACATTTTTAACTTTTAACTTCCTGCTGAGAGTCTTGTCACCTTGTCCTCTGTTCTGAGATGAGTGACGGGCGCCGCTGACCCTCAGCGGTTTGACACTGGGTGACCCGTTTTGGAGAGAAGAAGGGATCACAGGGGATGGAGTGGTGGAGAAATAGAGACGGAGAGCAGGAGCGTGAGGAGGAGGAGGAGGAGGAGGAGGAGGATGGTGCTGAAGGCGTGAGGGGAGAGAAATTAGGTTATCCATTAATATCTGTGCTGCTCCAGACTGGAAATCCACAGTGAGGCCTGAACGAGTGCAGAGGAAGAGAAGGAGGATGAGGAGGAGGAGAAGAGGAAGAAGGATGAGGTGGAGGAGGAGGAAGAGGAAGAGGGTCGTGGAGCTGGTGGATCAGCTGATAGATCAGCAGAAAGAAGAGACGTGGATAGTTTTTGGTTTCAGATCAGACTAATTAGAGAGTTGGAAATGATGAGATGACATGTTGCAGTAGAGCTAGTGTAGAAAGAGAGAGAGAGAGAGAGAGAGAAGGATGGTGGGATGCTTCAGCTGTTTTTGTTCTTCTTTCATCTCTAATGCAGTTCTTTTAATTCCCACTGGGGCCTGATAGCACTGCTGCTGCTGCTGCCTCTGCTGTTGCTATGCCATACAACACATCAATTTCAGGCCTCTCTCTCTATCTCTCTCTCTCTCTCTCTATCTATTTACCGCTCTCTCTTTCTCTATAGCTCTCTCACTCTATCTCTCTCTATCTCTCTCTCTTTCTCTATCTATAGCTCTCTCACTCTATCTCTCTCTCTTTCTCTATCTATAGCTCTCTAACTCTGTCTCTCTATCTCTGTCTTTTTCTCTGTCTCTCTCTATCTTTCTCTCTATCTATAGCCCTCTAACTCTATCTCTCTATCTCTCTCTCTTTCTCTATCTATAGCTCTCTCACTCTTTCTCTCTATATCTCTCTTTCTCTATAGCTCTATCACTCTGTCTCTCTCTTTCTCTATCTCTCTCTCTATAGCTCTCTCACTCTGTCTCTCTATCTCTCTCTTTCTCAATTCAATTCAATTCAATTAAGTTCAATTAAATTCAATTCAATTCAGTTCAATGTAGCTTTATTAGCATGACTGTTAGTTACAGTGTTTCCAAAGCATTATAACATTATAACAACAACAATGATATAAACATACATAACAGACACAATTAATAATTATAATTATATAATAATAATCACTTTCTGTCAGGTGGGGGTCCCCAGGATTTTAGAGGTCTTTTTGTACCTCTGTCTCTCTTCTCTTTCTCTATGTCTTTCTTTCTCCATCACTCAATACAATTCAATTCAATTCAATTTAAGTGGAATAACCCTGGTGGTTCTTGTCATCATGTTCTCCTCCTCCACCAGTCTTACACACTGCTTTTGGATAACTTTATGCTGCTTTACTCCTGGTGTAAAAATTCAAGCAGTTCAGTTTGGTGGTTTGATGGTTTGTGATCATCCATCTTCCTCTTGATTATATTCCAGAGATTTTTAAATGGGTAAAATCAAAGAAACTCATCATTTTTAAGTGAGCTCAGAGCTGTATATTAAATCCTGTGTTTTAAATAAAAGTATCGGGGTTGAGTTTTTATATTGTACAATAATATTGATAATGTAATCATCGTGACAGACCTGTATAGAACCTTTTTTTTTAAAGCTTTTATAACTTTTGTGTGCTGTGAGTTTCACCCTTTCACACACACACACACACACACACACACACACACACGTACCATATGTTTTAAAGCTAGAGAGCCCATTTAGCCTTTCACACCACACATCACTGAGTCATTACACACCGATGAAGCTTTTGTAAAATGGCCCACAGCAGGGGAGCAGCAACACTGTGTGTGTGTGTGTGTGTGTTCTGCTTCATTTGATGTTTGCCTTTTTGCCTAAACGTGTGTGTGTGTGTGTGTGTGTGTACAGAAAGCTCACCAGTCCTGGTTTTAAGATCATTTGCATGTTTTTCTCTGTTTGTGCCAGACTAGCATTCTTGTGGTACATGTGTCTCTGTGTGTGTTCGTGTGTGTGTGTATTATGTATGTGTGTGTGTGTGTGTGTGTGTGTGATGTGTGTATTGCCTGTAGCCAGCATTACAGTGAGCTCCAACATGTGTGTGTGTGTGTGTGTGTGTGTGTGTGTGTGTGTGTGTGTTTTACATGGCTGGATAGCCTGTGGCCTAGATGTGTGTGTGTGTGTGTGTGTGTGTGTGTGTTGCGGTTAGCCGGTGGCGAGTGTTTGATGCTTAGCTGCACAGTGTTACTGAGCTGAACGCTTTCTCTTAAAAGCATCAGCTCCATGTCACCCCCAGAGATAGAGAGATGGAGGGATGGATGGAGGGATGGAGAGATGGAGGGATGGATGGAGAGATAGAGGGATATAGAAATAAAGGAGCGAATATGTTAATTGCAGATGCAAGAAACAGCTGTCTGTGACACATTAACACTGCAGCCTGGCTGGCTACGATTTGTGAAAGTGTGTGTGTGTGTGTATGTGTGTGTGTGTGTGTGTGTGTGTGTGTGTTTGAGTGATTGAATAGTGTAATAGCTTGTGAATTGTGTCCTGCAATTAAAGCAACACTGCAAAAAACTAAATCTTAGTAAGTGAAATTTTCTAAGTTAAGGAAATAAATCTTATTTTCTTCTCTGATAAGACTTTTAGTCTTATTAAGCATTCTGTAAGTGTTAGATTATTTTGCTTATTTAAGGGATAATTATCTTAATCATTCTTACTTAGAATTTGTACCTTATTTGAAGTAATTTGAACTCAAAATAAACACAATCAAACAGCAATCTTATCTTGGTAACAGAAAACACAGGAGCTCCACTGACTGAATACAACCTAGACAGACGCCAACAGTCAGACGTTCATCGCTATCTCGGTAACACAGGCGCCGTGCTGAGCCGAGCGTACGCCCCCACTTATTACACACACATGAACACAGCAGCACAAACCCAACTTTTACATCAACAATAAACAGAATAGTAAATAAAATAACATTGCTGTTCCCGTAAATGAGCTGCTGGAGCTCCTTCACAGCGTCAACCAGCAGCTCAGTTTCCTCTGCTGAGAAGAGTTTGTTGAACACGTCCAGGTAGCTGCACCGTTACAATAGCAATACACCAAAGACAGAGCTCACCTGATCTACTCTTAAAGAGAATGATGAGCTCTTAAAGAGACACTCTCATTGGTTTATTATTTCACGTTACACCCATGATTAATCAATTAAGAGAATTTGAGTCTCACAAGGTGATGGTACTTTTCCTGCTGTTACGATAGCAAAGACACACTGAAACGTGCCCTAAATCAAGCTGCAAGGTGCAAGGTTGATGCTATATGCTTATAGATCACTAAAATAGGGCCCATAGTGTCTTTTTATAGTTTTTACAGGATCTCAGAGCATTAGTTTGAGTCCTCCTGAAGTCTCTTGTACTCTACACTCTGCTGCTGACTGAACGCTTACTCATCCTGCATTAATAATAGTAATACTGTAATAATGGCAGCGTCGTTTTTTTCTCGAGATCATGTGAAGAACGTCTCCTTTGTGTTGAGTCGCTTCGACGCCTCGAGAGGTAAAAAACAAATCATCAGGCTTTAATCCATCCAGCAGAGGCTCGCGAGGAAAAGAAAAGCAGGGGAAGAAAGGATACAGTGGGAGAAGATGAAGGAGTCTACACTGATGAAATGATGAGTAAAATTTACTTTAAAAAAGTTTTGTAACTTTCTGCATTCGCTTTTTTTTAAGTAAATTTAATTTCAGATAAATTTAAGTAACTTCAACTCAGTTTCAAGACTTAAATGTTACACAGAGTAAATAAGTGAACTGAACTTCAGTCAATCCTTTCTTTTAGTAAACTTTACATCATTTATTTTTACTGAATCAATCCTTTCTTTTAGTAAACTTAATTTTAGTTAAAACACACATTCAAATATTTACATAATCTCAAAGATTTATTTTCATATTTCATATTTTATGTCTTAACACATGGATGGCATGTTTAGTATACTAAAAAGATTGTATTACATGCCATCCATGTGTTGAGACAGTGTAATATGTGTGTTTTAACTAAAAATTTAAATTTCAGGAATTATAATATATTATGTATCATAAATTATTTGAGTAATATTGTATAAATTAAGTAATTGTAGTTAGGTAATATTGTATGCAAAAATGAAGTAAAGTTTATTAAAAGAAAGGATTGATTCAGTAAAATAAATGAAGTAAAGTTTACTAAAAGAAAGGATTGATTCAGTAAAAATAAATGAAGTAAAGTTTACTAAAAGAAAGGATTGATTCAGTAAAAATAAATGAAGTAAAGTTTACTAAAAGAAAGGATTGATTCAGTAAAATAAATGAAGTAAAGTTACTAAAAGAAAGGATTGATTTAGTAAAAATAAATGAAGTAAAGTTTACTAAAAGAAAGGATTGATTCAGTAAAAATAAATGAAGTAAAGTTTACTAAAAGAAAGGATTGATTCAGTAAAAATAAATGAAGTAAAGTTTACTAAAAGAAAGGATTGATTCAGTAAAAATAAATGAAGTAAAGTTTACTAAAAGAAAGGATTGATTCAGTAAAAATAAATGAAGTAAAGTTTACTAAAAGAAAGGATTGATTCAGTAAAAATAAATGAAGGAAAGTTTACTAAAAGAAAGGATTGATTCAGTAAAAATAAATGAAGTAAAGTTTAATAAAAGAAAGGATTGATTCAGTAAAAATAAATGAAGTAAAGTTTAATAAAAGAAAGGATTGATTCAGTAAAAATAAATGAAGTAAAGTTTACTAAAAGAAAGGATTGATTCAGTAAAATAAATGAAGTAAAGTTACTAAAAGAAAGGATTGATTTAGTAAAAATAAATGAAGTAAAGTTTACTAAAAGAAAGGATTGATTCAGTAAAAATAAATGAAGTAAAGTTTACTAAAAGAAAGGATTGATTCAGTAAAATAAATGAAGTAAAGTTACTAAAAGAAAGGATTGATTTAGTAAAAATAAATGAAGTAAAGTTTACTAAAAGAAAGGATTGATTCAGTAAAAATAAATGAAGTAAAGTTTACTAAAAGAAAGGATTGATTCAGTAAAAATAAATGAAGTAAAGTTTACTAAAAGAAAGGATTGATTCAGTAAAAATAAATGAAGTAAAGTTTACTAAAAGAAAGGATTGATTCAGTAAAAATAAATGAAGTAAAGTTTACTAAAAGAAAGGATTGATTCAGTAAAAATAAATGAAGGAAAGTTTACTAAAAGAAAGGATTGATTCAGTAAAAATAAATGAAGTAAAGTTTAATAAAAGAAAGGATTTATTCAGTAAAAATAAATGAAGTAAAGTTTAATAAAAGAAAGGATTGATTCAGTAAAAATAAATGAAGTAAAGTTTACTAAAAGAAAGGATTGATTCAGTAAAATAAATGAAGTAAAGTTACTAAAAGAAAGGATTGATTTAGTAAAAATAAATGAAATAAAGTTTACTAAAAGAAAGGATTGATTCAGTAAAAATAAATGAAGTAAAGTTTACTAAAAGAAAGGATTGATTCAGTAAAATAAATGAAGTAAAGTTACTAAAAGAAAGGATTGATTTAGTAAAAATAAATGAAGTAAAGTTTACTAAAAGAAAGGATTGATTCAGTAAAAATAAATGAAGTAAAGTTTACTAAAAGAAAGGATTGATTCAGTAAAAATAAATGAAGGAAAGTTTAATAAAAGAAAGGATTGATTCAGTAAAAATAAATGAAGTAAAGTTTAATAAAAGAAAGGATTGATTCAGTAAAAGTAAATGAAGTAAAGTTTAATAAAAGAAAGGATTGATTCAGTAAAAGTAAATGAAGTAAAGTTTAATAAAAGAAAGGATTGACTGAAGTTCAGTTCACTTTTTTACTCTGTGTAACATTTAAGTCTTGAAACCGAGTTGAAGTTACTTAAATTTACATGAAATTAAATTTACTTACAAAAAGTAAATACAGAAAGTTTTTTTTAGGTAAATTTTACTCATCATTTTTTTTTCAGTGTAGGAAAGAGAGAGCGAGAAGAGAGAGAGGAGAGAGAGTGCGAGAGGAAGGTGTCAGGGAACACGTGAGAGAAAGCCCAGAGTTAACACTGTCCTTTTTTTTCTTCTCTGGATGAAATGAAAGGAGAGGAAGTGTGAGCATCTCCAAACTCATCATGTTATCTAGGCCAGGCCTGATGTGTTGCTCTGAGCGGATATCAGATCACCTCCCTGCAGACCAGCCTCACTTTCCATCCTAAAGCCGCTTTTTAAAGGCCCGTATTAAAGCGTGCCATCACGCCGAGCCCGGCCAGAATTGCTACGCTAACCCGCTAACTCGCTACACCATCTTTACCTCCTCACGCCATGAACCCGCAATATCACAGCGCTCTGAAAGAGACCAGAAATATATCTAAACCTGTGTTTTTTAGGTTCACTTGGAGATCATTGCATTAAAACACTAGTGAAACGTCAAGCTGCCGGCGATCAGAGGGAGCACAATTGGCCCTGCTCCCTCCGGGTGGGTACAGTACAGTAGATGGCGCTCTCTCTTCACATCACTCCTAGGGTGATGTCTGCAGCACATGGCTGCGTCTGTGAGCTGATGTATCAGAACCGAGTCGCTGCGCTGCTTTCCTCCGAGTGTTAGCGCTGTGATGCTACTCAGTAATGCTACAGCATCAGCAGCAGCTAGAAAAGAGGCGGAGTCTGACTTCACATGTATCAGAGGAGGCGTGTGCTATTCTTAACACTCCTGGTGTGTTGGGGCATCACTAGTGATAGGGGGAGTCCTAATGACTCGGGTGGGTAATTGGCCGTGTAAATTGGGGAGAAAATGGGAAAAATAAATTAAGGAAAAATTTGAAATAAAATAAGTGGACATTAAATTTCTGCTTCTCTGCACCATGATAATAAATTAATATAATATATATATTTTTAAACTTTGACCCTTTGGCCTCTTATAGAGATACTGCCCATAACAACCAGTGTTCACATAACAACATTATACTCAATTGATTAAAAAATAGATGGCGGGAATCCCAATCGAAAGTTTTTACAGCCAGTCCAGGCAGATAAATGGTCCAGGTATAAAAAGTTCTCATTGAATTTTATGTTTAAAAGTAGTTAATTTACTTGCTGTAGAGTTGGGTCCTTCTGATCCCAAATGGCAAGGATCATTTTTAATTGTTTTACTACTTTCACCATATAAGGACTTTTTTTTTTTTTTTTTTTTTTCAAAAACGATTTCCTGTACAAAGACAAAGTTTAGTTGTTATACTTAGTAGGTCCTTCTAATCTCAAATACCTAAATTAATAAATCAAAAATACAAACTAAGCAAAAGTCTGGGTCTCAGGAGGATATATATATATATATATATATATATATATATATATATATATATATATATACAGTATTGTGCAAAAGTTTTAGGCACCTGTGTGAATTTCAGTTAAGAAAAAGCATCTTATCTGTGCAGTAAGTGTTTATTTATTATCTCAGTAAAACACATTACAGCATTACAATAAATACAAACAGAAGCAATTTTACAAAAAGCTAAAAGTTTTCCTTAAAACATCAAAACATCTCCTAATCTCTCCTCCTCTTAATCTAATAGAGTTTAATAGAATTATTTATTTCTAGTTCTCATCATATTAATCAACACCTGCTTTGGTAAATTACTGATAAATTGGTAAATGTGGTAAATCAGGTGAGCTGCTGACGGAACTGAACATAATAATATACACATGCTGGCTGAGGAGCATCCAGGAGAAATCTGGATCAAAACTACACTTCTTAATCTAAGTTCTACAGCTTAATTGGCTCACAGGATATAACAATTTGAACTTAGTTAAAAATGAGAAATCCTTTTTGCGTTTTACTGTATCGGTATTTATTTGCATCTGTTTTAATGTGTGTCAGATGGGGTGCATTTTCTATATCAGGTAAAAACACTCATATTGCTGAGATAAATGGATTAGTGAAATTTGCTTTGGTGCCTCAAACTTTTGCACTTTTACTGTATATATTTTCACCAGAGAAGGGAAGGCAGGAATCAGTATTCAGTATTTGGCGTTCGAGCGTGACGTCCAAGGTGAGGCAATCGTGCGATTTTTGCACGAGGACTCAGGAGATGACCCTGAGAAGAGAAATGCAATATTACCAGTCTGTCTGACCTTTGGAAATGCCGACCGGCTTTCCTGTCTGAGTATGTCATTGTGTGCAAGGTGACTCTTTCTTTTCCCTCTCTCTTTCTCTCTCTCTCTCTCTCTCTCTCTCGCTCGCTCTCGCGCCCTAGTTTACAGTGGTTGTGGGATTGCGGTGCACGTTGCATGTTTAATTCATTAGAGGGGAGTCTTGTCCAGCGTTCTGATTAAAGCACCGTGGGTCTGTCCACGCTTTAGACTCTGGAGACACACCTTCAGCTCGTCCACTTTCCTGTACATGTCCACCTGTACAGGTATACAGCAGGTTGACCTTGACCCCGTCCCTCTAATACCTGTCCATACATGAGAAAATACATTCTGATTGCTCCTGACGGTCCCTCAACATCGACCATCGACCTGGAAACCAGGATTAATGTCTGGAGCTGCTTGAGAGAGGGGTCAGCTACAGCTTGTGAAATCATATATATTAAATACTGTATTTTTCGCACTATAAGGTGCACTTAAAATGCTTTAATTTTCCCAAAAATCGACCTTATGCATGTACAGGATTTTACTAGTCAGGTATTAAGTAGCAGTAAAGCCACTCCACTGAAGTACAGAGTTAAACAGGAATTTCTGTTTATTTCTTGAGCACTAAAACTCGTTCTGGAGCAGTATTAGCATTAGCCGCTAACTGTGCTAAGCGCTAGCTCTTTCACCACTCAGAGGTGAGTATTATTAGACTGTAGTCTGCATGTTTACTGTGTTAAAACAAGCTACATGGGATGCTAACCGCTAACTAGTATCGTTCTGGCTTACCTAAACACTCAGGGTTCCTCAGTGTAGCGCTGTTGGGAAACATTAGCTGCTAACCTCTAGCTGTTAGCCGCAAATGCTAATGCTCCAGCCTTAGTGCTGGAGAAATTCGGTAATCTAAGCTTACTGTAAATAAAGGACAGCACTTTACTCCTCCAAATAAACAGTTTTCAAGAGAGAAATCTGTGTAGATTAACATCCAGCACTCATTTCACTTTAAAAGAATATGATTTTTTAAGAATTACAGATCTGTTTACTTAGCTTAGCTTTACTTAGTTAGCTTTGATAGAGTGTAAAGTAGTGAGTGTACTGCTTGCCCAGCCAATAATGTCTAAACCTCTGGCAATAAACAAGTGAAAAACGCCAAATTAAAGAGCCCAAAATGCCAATAGTTTACTTTTGAGCATGAAGTTCACTGCGGCTATTCCTCCATACAGTCCCAGACCATGGTGCTACCACCACCATGCTTGACTGTACTGTAGATAAGAGACAGTGGCCATTGTACTCCTCACACATTCTGAACACCATCTACGCCAAACAGGAAGGCTATGGTTGCATGGCTTTGTTCCATCCATGCACTTTGACAGCTTGTCTTCTTCAGTAAATCTTCAGTGTTTGTAGGCTTTCTTGTGCATCAGCTTCAGAAGAGGCTTCTTTCCAATAGTGCCATGCATACAAAGTTGATGTGTTGTGATGCATATGATCTTGCTGACTTTTAACGTCTTCAACCTCTGCAGCAATACTGGCAGCACTGATATATATACTCTTACATTTACAGCATTTATCTGACGCTCTTATCTAGAGCGGCTTGCGAGGTTACTTCAACTGTATTAAAGAGGTGGGTTAATGTAGTTTTTTTAGGAGTCTAGCCCAAGGACTACACTTATTGCTGTAACCAAGACCTGAAACTGAACCCCAGTCTCCCACATGCACCACTCAAACCAGTTCACTTTCTCGATATTACACTGAATATGTGGACTTAACTTCTTTTATCGACCTTTGGGTGGGCTGTTCTTAGTATAGAGTTATTTTGAGGGAACAGTAAATTTACACTGCTTTACAAGCTGTAAACTGACTACTTTACACTATATAAAAGTGTGATATCTTCATTAATGTCCCATAAAAAGATAAAACACAATATTTAAAAATGTGTTTTTATTGTAATGTGGAGTGTACTTACTCATGACAGCAGTTTAGATTGTTTTTATCTGTTTTAAATCATGTTCTGGATAGATTTTTCCAATATAAAAACATAAAACTGAGTGTATCTCTGAAAAACATACAGTATTTGACAGCTGATTCGGTGCCAGATATCTGAGGGAGGCTTCTTGTGCTGCCCTGCTTATGGGGAAGAGACTGTCCCCTGGAACGCTGCCACCAAACACCAGTTTCTTCTCTGAGTTTATTTCTGTAGCCTACTTATCTGCACTGTGTGTTCAGCCTGTTGGGCGTAAATGAAGTAAATGAAGAGCAGGTTTGGATAAACTTTACTGTTATTATGATCCATACAGTTCTTCTTTCAGTCGTTATACAGCATATTATATTTTAATGCACATGGTTTGTGATGTAAATGACAGAAGAACTTCTAAATTCTAAACTATTATTTGCATGACGCAGTGCACACCAATCAAATTTCAATCAATCTGCATTTAATTGATAAGTCAAACCACTTTCTAATACAGATTATTCTAGAGAGCTAGATCAATAGATAAATACAGTTCAGAAATCAATATTTGGTGGAATAACCCTGGTGGTTTTTAATCACAGTTTTTTTCATGCATCTTGGCATCATGTTCTCCTCCACCAGTCTTACACACTGCTTTTGGATAACTTTATGCTGCTTCAGTTTGGTAGTTTGATGGTTTGTGATCATCCATCTTCCTCTTGATTATATTCCAGAGGTTTTTAATTTGGTGAAATTAACTGTAGAGCTGTAGATGGATGGATGGATGGATGGATGGATAGATAGATTTTATTCTTATTATTTTTTATTATTATTTTTCTTTGTCATGATAATCCCTGTATTTAGTAAATGTTCGGCTGCATTAAAGTGAGGGTTGTTCTGAACGTACTTCCGAGTCAAAATAAAGATTAATTAATAGATTAGATCAAATTTCAATCTGCATTTGATTGAAACATCGAACCAGTTTCTAATCCAGATTATTTTAGTCACGTGAATCAGTCAAGTGTAAACGAGGTTGTAGAGCGAATACTCTTCAGTTCTTCCTCCTCCACCTCCTCCTGTCCTCTCCTCACTATGGCTTCGTCACCAGCTCTACAACCAACACTGAAATTAATGACACTTCACAATTTACATAATTAATGAGGCATGCTCTTGGATTTTAATTGCGTGTCAGTAATGCGCTGGTAATTCATTCTCCTCTTGTTTGGGGGGTTTAATCAGGGAGTTGTCGGGGGGTGTTGTGCTGAGTTGTGCGGTGTTAGGCGGTGTTGTGTCGTGTTGTTGTGTGTGGAAAGGGGGTCGCCCAGGTTGTAGGGGGTGGTGCAGATGCCGTGTTAGTGCCGCGGGCACGCGCCACCCATTCTACCAGCTGTACCACCCTGAGACTGTAGAGTACAGCAGATCACCTGGTACAGTGCGGACTTAGGTCAAATTTAATTATACTAAATTAAATTAAATAAAATTACATTAAAATACAACAACTGTCACACTATACAAAAAAAAGTTTACGCCAATTATGAGTTTAGATTTGACTTTACTGATGATGCGTTCCTGAGATATGGATTGGGATGGATAGATAGATAGAAAACATAAGTAAAAAAACATTCTGACAACAATAGAAAATTAAGAAGAATTTCCAATTGTATCTCAAATCTATTAAATATCTTTATGTATTGTAATATATATTTTTAAGGAACAATAAATGCAAGTGAAATGGAAAGTCCAATTTCTAAAAACTGAATATAGTTTTTTGCTACTTTATAGATGTAAGCCTCATAAAAAAAGTTGCCAGATTGACACACAGTGGCAAGTGTTACATAATATAATATAATCAAGAGGAAGCACCAGGAGTAAAGCAGCATAAAGTTATCCAAAAGCAGTGTGCAAGACTGGTGGAGGAGGAGAACATGATGCCAAGATGCATGAAATTAAAACTGTGATTAAAAATTCCATCCATTCCATTATTCCATCAAATATCCACTAAATAGTCATAGAATAAAATGACAATGTTAATTTTACTCAAACATATATCTGTAAATAGCAAAATCAGAGAAACTGATTTAGAAACTGAAGTGATCTCTTCATTTGTCCAAAATGCCCATATTTACTACAAAAGTGGTGGTGGTAAATTATCCAGCTATGGTTAGTAAACCTTACTGAAGCTCAGTGATTACCCGTTTAGCAGAAAGAACAGACAGCTTGTCCGTTTCCATGGCTGCAGCTCACTGTTTGCATGCTGTTGTGTTCTTTTTTAAAAATTATGCGTTTCTTTGATTTTACCAAATTAAAAACCTCATTTTACTACGTAAATTTGAATGAAGTTGGCTTTTATTTTATTTTATTTTCTCTTTTTCCTGGAAGAAGTCATTATTCATGCTCATTTTCAGCTCAAAATGTAAAGAGCTTATCGTCCCTTGTGAAAGAAAAGTGTATTTAAGAGTATATTTTTTTCCAAAAGTATACCTAACAAGGAAAAGTACATACTTTTTTATTTTTTTATAATCCAAATATATACTTAAATACATACTAAATGTACAGTTTTGGAATAAATAACTTATGCCAACTTACGTATATTTCAGTTGTAATTAAGCCATTATATTTAAACACAACATATGGATTGCATTGGATTGTGCTTTTAAGTGCTTTTTTTGGTAAAACTTTTGCATATCTGCAAACTTTGAGTTTTAATACATTTGAAGCATATTGTAAATGTACTGCTTTGTGTATTGAATGCTACTGGAAAGAGAAAGCACACTAAATAGAATTTTAAGTAGCATTTAATGCCCCTACTGTCTATATATATATATATATTCTATCAACACAACTTATAATTTAAAGCATAGTGCTTAAAAATGCATTTTATGAAAATACAGAGAAAGTATATTTAATGTGTATTTTTCTTATAAAGTATATTAAATTGAATGCGCACTTTTGGTATTCTTCACTTAATTTGAACGTACTTTTAAAGCTCTTAAGGATAATTCCTTTTTTTTACTGTATAAATTGTCTTTTTTGGTCTTTTTTGACCTTTGGGACATTATGTATATTAAATATACAGGATGTTAAGACTATGCAAGGGTTAAAATCAGGTTGTTTATGTGGGTTTACTGTAAATGCATCCTGTGATTGACAGCTTTAGTCTCTCCATCCGTCCACATGCTTTTATCATCCAATTGTCCCTCAAGTGTTCCTCACATACTGCTCTATCAATTACCTCGCTGTCTGTCTGCCTCATCATCCCTCTCCTCCCCCTGTCTGTCTCTCTCTCCGAGTGCTGGGGTTTGATTAGTTAATGTACGAGGCTCTTCTTCAAGGTCACGTCTCCTGATTGGATAACTTAGATAATCTACAGCCGTGTGCAGAAACATCCTGTGAAAACGTCTTAGTCCTGTATATGATTCCTGTATAGCTGGAAATGTGAGGTGCCTCCAAGGTTAGGGAGTTCACTTGGCATATATTGGCTTGGCCTGATACATTTACGCTATTATCACTCTTATCTTATGCTTCTGTTTCAATAGCAACAGTGCTTCTAAATATAATACATCTACACTGATGGGTGACGGAAAAAACACAGGAGCTCCACTGACTGAATAAAACCTAGACAGATGTCGACAATGTTGGCAACACAGATGATGCAAACTTTTACATCAACAATAAACAGAATAGTAAATAAAATAACATTGCTGTTCCCGTAAATGAGCTGCTGGAGCTCCTTCAGAGCGTCAACCAGCAGCTCAGTTTCCTCTGCTGAGAAGAGTTTGTTGGACACGTCCAGGTAGCTGCACCGTTACAATAGCAATCCACCAAAGACAGAGCTCACCTGACTCTTAGTTTATGTCACGGTTAGCCCAAAAAAACACACACCCATGATTAATCAAGAGAGATTAGCATTTTAAGTAGTGCAAGTTGTACTTTTCCCGTCGTTCTGAAAGCAAAGACTCACTGATACGCCATAAATCAAGCTGCACGATGCATAGTAGATGGCTCGCCTATACAGCTCTGTAAAAAAAAAATAAGAGAGCACCTAAAAATTATGAGTTTCTTCAATTTTACCTAATTAAAAACCTCTGGAATATAATCAAGAGGAAGATGGATGATCACAAACCATCAAACCACCAAACTGAACTGCTTGAATTTTTACACCAGGAGTAAAGCAGCATAAAGTTATTCAAAAGCAGTGTGTAAGACTGGTGCAGGAGAACATGATGCCAAGATGCATGACATTAAAATTGGGGTTAAAAAACAGGGTTATTCCACCAAATATTGATTTCTGAACTCTTAAAACTTTATGAATATGAACTTGTTTTCTTTGCATTATTTGAGGTCTGAAAGCTGTATATATATATATATATGCAGCGAATGATATAGGAGGTTTAATCTCACTGTATAATGACAGGAGGAAGATTAAGTACAGACTCTGCTGCTGTAGTACTGAGTGCTGAGTAGTGTGATAAATAACAAGGCTGTGGTTATCTGGTGACCTATAGAACAATAAGTACAGCCTGACTTAAAATAGTTTTTTTTAAAGTCGTGAAATGTTTAACCTTTTAGTTTAAAAAAAGAAAAAAATTAGCCGTACAGAGAAATATCGAATAAATAGATGTATATCACAAGTTTTCTGCTGGTTCAGTTAGTAAATCCAGAGTAATGCGTTTCCTGCTGAGTATTAGAAACACTGCGCCAAACCTTTGTGCTTTTGAGAGAAAGCATAGAGAAAAGAAGAAAACCTTTTTTTAGCATTTTAGGATTTAACACACTTTCATATCTCACTGCTACTGCTTAGTAAATTATCAGGATACTTATTAAACAATTACTATATTTTTCACACTATAAGCAGCACTTAAAATCCTTTAATTTTCCCCAAAATCATCAGAGCTCCTTATAATCCGGTGCTCCTTATGTATGAATTCAGTCAGGTATTAAGGAGCAGTAAAGACACTCCACTGGAGTACAGAGTTATACAGGAGATTCAGTTTAGTTTCTCCAGCACTAAGGCTGGAGCAGCATTAGCATTAGCCACTAACTGTGCTAAGTGCTAGTTAGCTCTTTCGCCATTCAGAGATGAGTATTATCAGCCTGTAGCCTCCTTGTAACCCCAGCTAGCACTGCTGGATCAGCATTAGCATTAGCTGCTAACAATACTAAGTGTGCTAAGTGCTAGTTAGTTAGCTCTTTGTCTGTTCATAGTTTAGTATGATATATTATAGTAACATTTAACGTATACTTACCGGACCACTCAGGGTTCCTCCTCTGTGTAGCGTTAGCAGGAATCATTAGCCGCTTATGCTAATGCTAATGCTGCTGCACCCAGCCTTAGTGTAAATCTTGAAATCTAAGCTTACTGTAAATAAATGGAAGCACTTTACTCACCCAAACAAACAGTTTTCACGAGAGAAATCTGTGTAGATTAACATCCAGCACTCGATTAACTTTAAAAGCAAATGCTTTTTTTAAATAATTACAGTTTTGTTTACTTAAATTAGCTTAACAAAGCTTTACAGGTTTCGCCCCCCATCCCCCCGCCCCCCAATTGAGAAATCTGCTGAATTAGAAGGGAAACACGGTGACACCCCTGTACCTTACTAGTGTTGCATAATGCGCCTTGTAATCCGATGCGCCGGATATATATGGTATAGTAATATTTTAGCTGTTATAGTTTTTGTGATTTTTATATCAAAAATGATTATTTATCTGACACCAATAAATCGGGGTATCTTCTGATTAATACTTAAGTATCTATTCAAACTATGAAGAAACACATGAAATTATCTAATAAACAAAAAGTGCTAAACGAACCAGAATATGTTTTATTTTCCAAAATGACATTTTCCAAAATCTCTGCTGGATTTTCTCAGTCAGTTTTATGAGGTAGAGTCACCTGGAATTCAGGATTTCAGTTAACAGCTGTGCTGAACTCATCAAGAGTTAATTACTTGAATTTCTTGTCTCTTAATAAAGTGTTTGAGAGCATCAGTTAAAGTAAAGTAGTGAAGAGGTAGAGTTACAGGTATACAGTGAATAGTGAATATTTCAGTAATGTTCTAATCCAGATTATGAGAAGCAACAACTACTCAACTAAATAAAAAAAAAAAAGGTTTTAAGAGCTTTTGTCCTTTATTTTTATCCTCAGGTGTATTCGCAAAAAAAAAAAAAAAAGACAAACAAAAAGGTTATAATGATAGAACTGGCACTCATCAGGACTGCCCCATCAGGAAAGGAAGAGCATCAGAAAAGTTACCAGGCTTAGAAACAGCTCCCTAGATAAGATTATTTTGATTTTTAGGTTTGTTTAACACTGTTTTTAAGTTACTACATGATTCCTTATGTGTTCCTTCATAATCTGATAGATCACTTCACTATTCATTTACTATGAATAGTAAGAAAAAGGATGAAAAAGGTGTAAAACAGCAGATTTAAATGCATAAATGTATTTATCTTGATATTTTAAACAGATCAGAAGGCCGTTTAAACTCTACTGCTTGGTTCGGGAGCGAGTCCAGCTGTCTGAAAGCCTCAGGCCAACACTAAACTGTGTATCTAAATATATGCGTTTGTACTTGAAGCCCTTCCCTTAGCTATTGTGACTTTGCAGAAGGTCTTGTGCGAGTGGCCTTTCTCCAGCTTTAAAAGCATACTGTGCTTTTTATCCTCGTTTAGAGCTAAAGTTTAGCCTGTTTTCTTTTAAAGGAACCTTTCAAAAATTAGAATATCATCTTAACAGGTCTTAAGAGATCGTGGGAAATGTGCATTTTGAATTTAGAGTTGGTATACAGTATTTCTACAAACTCATATTATTGATCTAAAGTATTTACAGTACTGTACTTTAGATGTTGTGCAAAGACAGACCAATAACAAACTCATGCAGATATAAAACACACAGTTTATTAATAAAAGGAATAGTCTGGGACAGGCAGGGTCAGAAACAGTATAGCAGCAAATATAAATATCCTACCAGGGTACTACTTTAAAATAAGACTACATTTATAAAGGATTTATAAATGGTTTATAAATTAGATTATTACTTACTTAAAATTGATTAATTATAAACGCCTTAAAAAACATTGATAAGCAGTTAAAACACATCAATTAAAAAAGCAACAGTGGCAACTTAGTCATTTAATTAATGGTTAATAGTTAAACATACTAAGAAATATAAATTATATGTATATATATATATATATATATATATATATATATATATATATATATATATATAATATATATATAATATAAGTGTGAATATAAGTGTGGAATCATTATTTTGCTAATTTTCAGCTCACTGTTGCTATTTCTATTTATGTGTTGTTATATATTAATTATCTGCTTTCAGTTTCTGAATCAGTTTCTTTGATTTTGCTATTTATAGGTTTATGTTTGACTAAAATGAACATTGTTGTTTTATTCTATAAACTACAGACAACATTTCTCCCAAATTACAAATAAAAATATTCTCATTTAGAGCATTTATTTGCAGAAATTATAAATGAGAAATGGCATCATGTTCTCCTCCACCAGTCTTACACACTGCTTTTGGATAACTTTATGCTGCTTTACTCCTGGTGCAAAAACTCAAGCGGTTCAGTTTGAATTGAAGGCAATTGAACTGAATAAAGTTTTAATGATATTTTTAATGATATTCTCATTTTTTGGGTGAGTAATGTTTGGAAATATCTACAGTTCAAACTGATTTGTGGTTTATAGTGTTTGTGACACATATGCCTATATTAACTCCACCCACCCATCCTCTGAAGCTCTGACTGTTCTAAAGCTTGTGATAAAAGACTCAGATGGTTTGAAGGCTACAGAACTGCAGAAGCTCATTTCAGTCGATATTGAGATAAAAGATTGATCAATAAAAGCAATTAATACTAATGACTGAGGGTCCTCCCTCAGGAGAGGCGGCACAGAATTAAGGTTACAACCAACAACAGGGTCATTATATATGCAGCCTGTTCTTAAAGCTGATAGGCTGAGTGTTCTCCTGAGAGCACTTATCATATATATATAATTTGACCGCTTTCAACATTATCGCGATATCAAAATATGGTGGTTTTTTATTGTGTCAAAAATGTTGGCGATATTATTGCGTACGATACGATATGGCACAAAATAGCATGCTATCAATGTGTTATTATTACTAGAAATGAAGCAAGACAAAATTCTTATTCTTTTCATTATTTTTTTATGTGCATCCTTTAACTTTAGCTTTTATATATGGTGACATGAACTAGAGCATGAGCTATAACATGAGTTATAACATATGGTATAACATGAACTATAACATGAGCTATTAGATGAGCTATAACATGAACGTTACACCATCCCATACCAAAGTGTGCCTTATTTTTATGTATGTATGTATTTGTTAATTTATTTTAAAACAAGCTACATAGGACTCAGGGTTCCTCAGTGTAGTGCTGTTGGGCAGCATTAGCCGCTAAATGCTAGTGGCTAATGCTAATGCTCCAGCGTTGGTGCTGGAGAAGTTTGGGAATCTAAGTTTACTGTAAATAAACGGAAGCGCCTTAGTCACACAATTAAACCCAGATTTTCAGAGATTTTCTTTTATAAGTAAGTATTTTTTAATTACAGTTTTGTTTACTTAGCTTAGCTTTACTTAACTTTGTTAGCTACCCCTCCCCCCCCCCCCCCAAATCTCCACCACCACCCAGTGGCGAGACCTGCTATTTTCTTATAGTGTCTCTTAAAAATGTGCTTTACTATCCAATGCGCCTTATGTATTAAAAATAGACCAGAAAATTCATTGATAGTGCGCCTTATAGTGCAATAAATACTGTATACATATTCATGTATAAAAATTAATGTATAAAAATTCTTCTGTATGAATATAGACTAGAAAATAGATGTTCAATGATTCATAATTTTATAATGTGAAAAACACAGTATTCACAGAGACTCTGAATCTTCCAAAAATGAGATTTTTCCTCGCAAAAAACTATAATTCATGCCATAGAGGGTTAGGAATTAGCACTCTGTCTGTTCTCTGCTTTTAAAGGGCATGCAGCAGTGGTGGTACACGCTGAACACAGAGCGTTAGCATGCTAGCATGCTTGTTTTTTCTAACTGTATCCTGGACCTCATTTAGCCATCTGGTTCTCATCAATGCTAATCACCCAGGACTCCCATAATTCCCTGTGACGGCACATAACAGCGTACAAACACGGGCTGCTGGTGGACGCTGGCCAGCTGAGGAGGCAAAGGCCTGAGGCTCATCCTGCTGTCTGTCTCTCTCTCTCTCTCTCTCTCTCTCTCTCTCTCTCTTCTCCTTTATTCCCGGTGTCATACCTGACTGGGATCAGGCAGAGAAAGAAAAGGGAGACACTGCTGGGATGGGATACGAAGCAGTTGTGTTTATTCAGAAACACAGGAAAAAAATTATAAAACTCAAAAATGGAAAACAAATGAAAACAATGAATATGCAACAATAACTATACGGGAAAACTAGAAACAAACTCAGAAACTGACAAATAAGATTGGACTGGGCAAAGTAAAGAAAATGCTGAAAAAACGGGAAAAACGAAAAACAGCCAAAACAATAAAACCAGGAAGTGGCCAAAACAATAAGACCAGCGCGTAGCGCGGTACAGCGGGGAAAACGGGACAACTAGGCTAACAAACGAGAACAAAAAACTACTAAGCAGAGCTTAGGGAAAACGGCTAGACTGAGAAAAAATAAAACTGGGCAAATAAACAAAATAAGAAAATATAACAGAAAATACTTAGGCAACGGGGAATCCGGGGAAACGGGAAGACAGGACAGTCAGGGAGAACGCTTTGTACAGACAGCTAACAGGCTGGAACCGCAGGGAAACACAGACCATGATAGTGACCAATACTCGGCGAAGAGTGGAGGAGAGCAGCGTGCTTTTAAGCTGCTCTCCGCAGCTGAAGCCAGTCTGTGATCAGGGCTGAGCAGCCGTGTGTGTGTGTGTGTGTGTGTGCTCAGAAGGAGCATAGTGCTCTCAGCGAGTGCCGGAGGGGGGGAGGGGGGTGGGGGGGGGGGGGCGGTTGCTCAGGCCTGACACCCGGTGTTTTACTGCAGCGTCTCCAGGTTTCTCCTGTTTTTATCGTTTGTGACCCGGACGCCTCTCTCTTGCCCACTGCTGCAAAAGAAATTGCGTTCAGGGCTCTGATAATCAAGGCCGTACTCATCTCATCTCATCTGATTTTATTTTATCTCATGATATCGTATTAGCTGTAGTGTGGTATAGTATAGTAGATGTGTAGAGTATTGCTGCACATTTCTCTCTGTGTGGGTTTTTTTAGCATGATGATTAATCATCCAAGGACGCAGATCAAGGACTCATGATGTACCTGTTTTTATTATTAATATTATTATAATTTATTCTCTCTAATGAGCTAGAATATAAGCTATACCATGAAATATAACACGAATTATGAAATGCGATATAACATGAGCTATAACATTTAGAACATCTCTGTTTTGTTTAATTGTCTAATAGCAGTGCGGTATGGCACAAATAATCCATGTCAAGCCAAAGCTAAGGGTGTTATAAGGCTTCTGTTTCCATGTGGGTCAGCCAGACGTCTTCCTGTAGCAGTTTTAGAGTCTTTATTTGAAGGTGTAGAAACAGTACTCACCACTCTCTGACTTCTGTATCTGTAATTTCTCTAAAGAAAAGAGTTATACCTTTAATAAGAGACCTGCAACATTTTGTACACTGCATTTTGTACTGTTTTTGGTTGTTGACTGGACCTGATGAGCTTAAATGGCAAAAATAAAAAGGGATAGGCACGGACATTCACAGATCTAAAACAACACAGCACACAAAGCATTCAAAAGACCAGATGAGAAACACTAAAACAAAGAGGATCTATATACACAGGGAGACTGGAAACACCTGGAGAAGGTAACAAGGGGGCGGGGTTACAACAAGACAGTTGGGAACTCAAGTGACAGGGCAACAACAAAACAGGGAAATGTGCTGAAAGATATTTATGACAAAAACAATCACTGCTGGAACTCACTCCTGTTAATGGCACTCACTCCTGTTACTGAAACTCATTCCTGTTACTGGCGCTCTGTTAATTTTTATGATTTGAGTAACAGGACTGAAAGATACAGGAATGAGTTTTTAGCATAGAATTGGCAGAAACATGAAAAACAGCTAAATTGTGGCTATGCTAATATCATAAGGACACTGTGCACCTTTTGGTGATTTTCCCAAAATTTTTATTTTATTTCAGATTGGGGTAATGTGTTACGGTAACAGGACTGAGTGAAACCCAGGGACACGACTAAAATGTGTATTTTAACTTAAATATTTTATAATTAGAGAGTGGGGACAGGTAATAAAAATACTTTTATTAATGTTTTAAATGCATGTCTTAATTTTGCAATTAAGTCAACATACAAGATACTACGCTTAATAATAAAATGTATTTTTAAGTTATTTTGTGTGCACCTTTATACATGTAATTTATTCATTCCTAGGGACAGAAATGGCACAGATTTGGAGGAATATGCCGTATACATATTTTATAGCCTATTTATATATTTTTTGCTCTTTGTCTCTCTACTGCTCTTTTGCTCTGCTGCTGGTTCTTTGAATGTTTAAGGAGGTATCTGCAAAAAAAAAGTTATCATTATATTTCATAGTAAAGTTTATAGTAACAAAAATACTTTTATTAATGTTTTAAATGCATATCTTACTTTTGCAATAAGGTCCATCTACAAGACACTATGCTTTTAATAATAAAATGTATTTTAAATGTAATTTATACATTCCTAGGGACAGAAATTGCACAGATTCTGCCGTATACATATTATAAAGGCCTATTTTTATTTTTGCTCTTTCTCTTTCCTGCTCTCTTGCTCTGCTGCTCGGTGTAAAGCTGCAGGACGTTGGTTCTTTGTTTGCTGTGTTGGAGTAAAGCTGCTGACTCGACGCTCCGGCTCAGACAGACTCTCTCTAAACAGTTTACTCTCTCTGACAAATCAGACACACACCTGCTGTTCAGTTACATCAGCACACCACCCTGCAGCTCTGCATCAGCCCCGGGGGTTTCTTCGCGTCCAGCAGCCGATAGCTATACTTAGATCCTGCGAGTCCCACCGATGACCATCCGGCTCTTTATCTCACATACTTTACTATCTTTGGTAGAGGAAGGCGTAACTCAGCGGCTCCTGTGTCTGATTCCGTCTGAAGCCTCGGCTCCGTCATCAGGAGATCGGGGTTCAGTCCCCGGCGGTGCTGAAGGCATGTTTAGTGTTTCTGTATCTGGTTATGGGTCTTTCCTTCACTCAGCACGATGTGGTTGGTGCCTGTGTTGGTGCTCTCAGCTCCAGTTATCGGATTTTAAAAAAGTGTTGTGACTGGCTTGATGTCACTTTTTGATTTCTAGAGTTCTAGCTTTCACCCTTCCAGCACTGGTAGCACTCTGTTTTTCTTATATTAGCTGTGTTTCATACGTTAGCTGTGTTTCCTACATTAGCTATGTTTCCTACGTAAGATGTGTTTCCTACATTAACTGCATACTCTACGTTAACTGTGTTCTCTACATTAGCTGCATA
Organism: Astyanax mexicanus; assembly: GCF_023375975.1. Classification (NCBI taxonomy): domain Eukaryota; kingdom Metazoa; phylum Chordata; class Actinopteri; order Characiformes; family Acestrorhamphidae; genus Astyanax; species Astyanax mexicanus. The sequence continues at coordinate 1,425,652 of NC_064409.1, forward strand.
TTATTCTACGTTAGCTGTGTTCCCTATGTTAGCTGTGTTTCCTACATTAGCTGTGTTCCCTATGTTAGCTGCATAATCTGTATTAGCTGCATAATCTATATTAGCTGTGTTCCCTTTGTTAGCTGCATAATCTGCGTTAGCTGTGTTCCCTATGTTAGCTGTGTCCCCTACGTTAGCTGCATAATCTATGTTAGCTGTGTTTCCTACGTTAGCTGTGTTCCCTATGTTAATTGCATAATCTATGTTAGCTGTGTTCCCTACGTTACCTGTGTTCTAATGTAAATAATGCAAAGAAAAAAAGTTCATATTCATTTTAAAACAAGTTTTAAAAGTTCAGAAATCAATATTTGGTGGAATAATCCTGGTTGGTTTTTAATCACCAATCAATCTTGGCATCATGTTCTACTCCACCAGTCTTACACACTGCTTTTGGATAACTTTATGCTGCTTTACTCCTGGTGTAAAAATTCAAGCAGTTCAGTTTGGTGGTTTGATGGTTTGTGATCATCCATCTTCCTCTTGATTATATTCCAGAGGTTTTTAATTTGGTAAAATCAAAGAAACTCATTATAATTTTTGTGTAACACAATTACTTTTACCGAGGTTTTATTGTCACTGCTGTTCCACATTGCTTTTGACTGGCTTTCAGAATAAAGTGTTTCTAAATAAAGCAGTACCTGAAGTTCTACCTCCTCACCTGTAATCGATTAGAGTTTTATCACATCTCTGTAAGAACTGTGTGGATTAGAACGCTCTGTTTACCTGAAGAATCACATTTGCACACATCTGCCAGCCGTCTGCAGTAAACCAGCATTCCTAACTCCTAAACACAACAAGGAGCTTTTTGCTCCAGTGCTCAGAAAGATTCTGCCTGAAAATCCGCAGAACTTTCACCATAAAATCCAGAATCCAGGGATATTTAGAGCTTCCTGCTTCAGGAACTCGTAGCTGTGGGTCTTTTGTTTCCTCTAAACATCAATCTTTACTCTTTTCCTCCATGAATTCAGATCCAGGTTGAACAGCGTTGGGTAAAATACGTTTGCGTGAGACAGAAGTTTATCAGATCGGTCGTCAAATGCTTAACATATCCTGGAGCTTTTGGTTCGTGTTTGGAAAGCCGCCGGGCTGAGAGTACGACTGCAATTACATACTTCTCAAACTTCTCAAAGATCCAACGAGCTGATTGGACGATAAGTGCTGTTTGGGTTTGTGAATAAATGCTTAGAGACAAAGAACGTGATCACTAACAGACCCAGCGTTATCTAATACCAGCTGTGTTTCCTGCGTTTGCTGTGTTTCCTATGTTAGCTGTGTTTCCTACAGTAGCTGTGTTTCCTGTGTTAGCTGCGTTTCCTGTTAGCTGTGTTTTCTATGTTAACTGTGTTTCCTGTTAGCTGTGTTTCATACGGTAGCTGTGTTTCCTATGGTACATGGGTTTTCTATGTTAGCTGTGTTTCCTACGATAGCTGTGTTTCCTATTTTAGCTGTGTTTCCTACGTTAGCTGTGTTTCCTATGTTAACTACGTTTCCTACATTAGTTGTGTTTCCTATGGTAGCTGTGTTTCCTATGGTACATGGGTTTCCTATGTTAGCTGTGTTTCCTACGGTAGCTGTGTTTCCTATTTTAGCTGTGTTTCCTATGTTAGCTGCATTTTCCATGTTAGCTGTGTTATTTGTGTTCCCTACATTAGCTGCCTTTTGTACATTAGCTGCCTTTCATATGTAAGCTGTGTTTTCTATGTTAGCTGCATTTTCCATGTTAGCTGTGTTTTCTACATTAGCTGTGTTTCCTATGTTTCCTATGTTAGGTGTTTCCTACATTTCCAATGTTAGCTGCCTTTCCTATGTTAGATAAGCTTTCTACGTTAGCTGTGTTTAGCTGCATTATCTATGTGCCTTGCATTCAGTATGTTTCCTACGTTAGCTGTGTTTTCTGTGTTAGCTGTGTTTCCTATGTTAGCTGTGTTTCCTATGTTAGCTGTGTTTCCTTCGTTAGCTGTGTTTCCTTCGTTAGCTGTGTTTCCTACATTAGCTGCGTTTCCTATGTTATCTGTGTTTCATACGTTAGCTGTGTTTCCTATGTTAGCTGCATTTTCTATGTTAGCTGTGTTTCCTGTTAGCTGCATTTCCTATGTTAGCTGTGTTTCCTATGTTAGTTGTGTTTCCTACGGTAGCTGTGTTTCCTATGTTAGCTGCATTTCCTATGTTATCTGTGTTTCCAATGTTAGCTGTGTTTCCTATGTTAGCTGCATTTCCTATGTTATCTGTGTTTCCTATGTTAGCTGTGTTTCCTATGTTATCTGTGTTTCCTATGTTAGCTGTGTTCCCTATGGTAGCTGTGTTTCCTATGTTAGCTGTGTTTCCTATGTTAGCTGTGTTTCCTGTTAGCTGTGTTTATTGTTAGCTGTGTTTCCTATGTTAGCTGCATTTCCTATGTTATCTGTGTTTCCAATGTTAGCTGCATTTCCTATGTTATCTGTGTTTCCAATGTTAGCTGTGTTTCCTATGTTATCTGTGTTTCCTATGTTATCTGTGTTTCCAATGTTAGCTGCATTTCCTATGTTATCTGCATGTTCTATGTTATCTGTGTTTCCAATGTTAGCTGTGTTTCCTATCTTATCTGTGTTTCCAATGTTAGCTGTGTTTCCTATGTTATCTGTGTTTCCTATGTTAGCTGCATTTCCTATGTTAGCTGTGTTTCCTATGTTATCTGTGTTTCCTATGTTATCTGTGTTTCCTATGTTAGCTGTGTCTCCTATGTTAGCTGCATTTCCTATGTTATCTGTGTTTCCTATGTTAGCTGCGTTTCCTATGTTAGCTGCATATCCTATGTTAGCTGTGTTTCTTATGTTAGCTACATTTCCTATGTTAGCTGTGTTCCCTATGTAAGCTGCATTTCCTATGTTAGCTGTGTTTCCTATGTTAGCTGCATTTCCTATGTTAGCTACATTTCCTATGTTAGCTGCATTTCCTATGTTAGCTGCATTTCCTATGTTAGCTGTGTTTCCTATGTTAGCTGCATTTCCTATGTTATCTGTTTTTCCTATGTTAGCTGCATTTCCTAGGTTATCTGTGTTTCCTATGTTAGCTGTGTTTCCTATGTTAGCTGCATTTCCTATGTTATCTGTGTTTCCTATGTTAGCTGCATTTCCTATGTTAGCTGCATTGCCTATGTTAGCTGTGTTTCTTATGTTAGCTACATTTCCTATGTTAGCTGTGTTCCCTATGTAAGCTGCATTTCCTATGTTAGCTGTGTTTCCTATGTTAGCTGCATTTCCTATGTTAGCTACATTTCCTATGTTAGCTGCATTTCCTATGTTAGCTGCATTTCCTATGTTATCTGTGTTTCCTATGTTAGCTGCATTTCCTATGTTATCTGTTTTTCCTATGTTAGCTGCATTTCCTAGGTTATCTGTGTTTCCTGTTAGCTGTGTTTCCTACGGTAGCTGTGTTTCCTATGTTAGCTGCATTTCCTATGTTATCTGTGTTTCCTATGTTAGCTGCATTTCCTATGTTAACTGCATTTCCTATGTTAGCTGTGTTTCTTATGTTAGCTACATTTCCTATGTTAGCTGTGTTCCCTATGTAAGCTGCATTTCCTATGTTAGCTGTGTTTCCTGTGTTAGCTGCATTTCCTATGTTAGCTACATTTCCTATGTTAGCTGCATTTCCTATGTTAGCTGTGTTTCCTATGTTAGCTGTGTTTCCTATGTTAGCTGCATTTCCTATGTTATCTGTTTTTCCTATGTTAGCTGCATTTCCTAGGTTATCTGTGTTTCATATGTTAGCTGTGTTTCCTACGTTAGCTGTGTTGCCTATGTTAGCTCTGTTTCCTCCGGTAGGTGCATTTCCTACGTTATCTGCATTTCCTATGTTAGCTGTGTTTCCTGTGTTAGCTGCATTTCCTATGTTATTTGTTTTTCCTATGTTAGCTGCATTTCCTAGGTTATCTGTTTTTCCTATGTTAGCTGTGTTTCCTACGGTAGGTGCATTTCCTACGTTAGCTGCATTTCCTATGTTATCTGTTTTTCCTATGTTAGCTGCATTTCCTAGGTTATCTGTGTTTCCTATGTTAGCTGTGTTTCCTACGGTAGGTGCATTTCCTACGTTAGCTGCATTTCCTATGTTATCTGTGTTTCCTATGTTAGCTGTGTTTCCTACGTTAGCTGTGTTGCCTATGTTATCTGTTTTTCCTATGTTAGCTGCATTTCCTAGGTTATCTGTGTTTCCTATGTTAGCTGTGTTTCCTACGGTAGGTGCATTTCCTACGTTAGCTGCATTTCCTATGTTACCTGTGTTTCCTATGTTAGCTGTGTTTTCTACATTAGCTGTGTTGCCTATGTTAGCTCTGTTTCCTCCGGTAGGTGCATTTCCTACGTTAGCTGCATTTTCTATGTTAGCCTTTACCCCTTACTTTTATATCTCTGTTCTGAGCTGAAGTTTTACACCAGAAAACGAGGAGTAGTGTACAATAGAGAAATGGGATTGGACCTAAATGTCTTTGTCTTTTGACTTTCAAGCAAAGTTATCTTCAGCTAACGTTCCCCCTTAATATAGTCTTACTATATCAGGGGTAATGAGATAGTAATGACTCGTGATAATGACCAATATCTCATTAATTTATTTAATATTATCTGAAAAAGGAGAAGCCCTGGTTTAAAAATCCCTGCTGCAGCATTTTTACAGCAGCAGAATGTTATTTAACATGTTATTTACTGTTATTTGTGACTCTTATTGTAAAGTGTTACCAAGGGATCTTCATATTCCCAAATTTACAGTATTTTACAATCATGGTCTTAATTTTAATTATATATAATTATATATATTTTTGTTTTTATTGTCCATGTCTGCGCTGATGTTTTAAAATTGTATGGTCATGAAAAGTTGCGTGGAAAGTCATGAAAAAATCATGGACAATTATTGGTTAAAAAGTGCATGAACCCTGAATAGTGTAGACAATATACGTTGAAAAATATGCATTGCATTAAAATGTATTCTATTGCTGAATACACAATATAATTGTGCATTCGACTAAAAAAGTTCCCCAAGACTCGTTTTTTTAAGGATATGTTGGAAATTGTATATAGTAAATATATTATGAATACATACAGTAGGTGCAGACATTGTGATCACTGTTTGCTATCACCACCACTACTGTAAAACTATCAAATATATATATATATATATATATATATATATATATATATATATATATATATATATATATATATATATATTTAGTCTAAAGTAAATCATTTCACCTCATTCCTCTCTGAATGGCTGTGTGAACGATCAGTGCGATTCTCATTTACGCAGCCTTTAGCATATTAACAGTAAAGCTTTTGCCAGGGGAAATTGGATTTTATTCCCTATTGCCTTATTTGATGTGTATTACAATCTGTGAAAAACAGGTCAGAGCAAAACAACACATGCGCACCTGTCAATAATGAGGGTATTGTAGTTAAAGCTGAGTTTTTCTCTCTATGAATAATAATAAAGACGGCGAGGGCCGAGCGAGCCTGGATTAAATTCTAATTTTAGTTTTTAACAAGGTCAAAAAATGCACAATAACTGTAGAGCAGTGTACACAAACACTGCAGCGATACAGTAAAATAATAATATAAATATACTATACACACTGATAGCCAATGTAGCTACTAGCTATTGTTTTTATTACGCGTTTTCAGACCCTGGTAAAATACCAGTATCTTCTTATTCTTCTCAGATTTCTTCCCCCATGTCAGGACTGGAGACAGAAGTCAGACACATGCAGATTCTAAAAAGGAGATCGGCTTTTATTTCAAGACTAGGATAAATGATTAACAGATCTAGGCAAAAAGTCAAAGTAAAAAATAGAGTAGCAAAGGTCATACATGAAAATTTACCAGGAGCGACAGGAATGCTTGTAATGCTAGCTGGCTAGTCAAAACTTGGCAATGAATTGAACAAAGGAGAGGGTACGAATAGGCAGAGAAGCAGGTGAAAACAATCAATAGTCAGGTGACTGAGACCGGGTCCAGATCAGCTTGGAAGACAGAGGGATATGTTGGCTTATTGACTCAAGTTATCATTTTGCTTTGACTCGGTATATATAAGTTTTAAGTATATAACATTTTACGTTCATTTAACTTAACTCAGTCAAGTTAGAATCTAGATTTAACTCAGTTAAGTTGTAGCTCTAAGCCAAGATACTGTGATCAGTAGGAACACAGAATAAAGGTAACTTGTTCTTACAGCCTACAACACTGAGACCTGGCACTCACTCCTGTTACAGGCTCTCACTCCTCTTACTTTTTATGTTATGAGTAACAGGACTGAAAGTAACAGCTGACCAACACCAGCTGCCTGTAGTCTACAGCTAACCCTGGCTAGCTCTGCTGGAGCAGCATTAGCATTAGCCACTAACCACAAAGCTAAGCGCTAGCTCTTTCACCGTTCAGAGGTGAGTATATAGGACTGTAGTCTGTTAGTTTATCGTGTTAAAACAAGATACATGGGATAAACCGCTAGCTAATATCGCCTTGTGTGGCACTGTCCAGCAGCATAGCTGCAACACTAACAGTTAGCCACTTTTGCTAATGCTAATGCTAATTCTGCAGCCTTTGTGGAAATCTGGAAATCTTATCTTACTGTAGATAAACGGAAGCACTTTACTCACCCAAATGAACAGTTTTCAGGAGATAAATCTGTGTAGACTAACATCCAGCACTCATTTAACTTTAAAATATATTATTTTTTGTACTTAGCAGTTTTCTTTACTTAAGTTAGTTAAGGCTACTCCACCGCCACCACTTAGCAGCAAGTTTTGCTGAATTAGAAGGAAAACATGGCGACACCCCTGTTCCTTACCAGTGTTGCATGATGCACCTTATAATCCGATGCACCTTATAGTGCGGAAAATATAGTATACTTTTTATTTGATTATTGCATGAGTATCCTGTTAAACTTTGGGTTGCAGATGCTAAAGTTGGCATGCATTAGCATTTTAAATTTTGTTACTTTATTAGCAGAAGTGAAGTTGGTTATATAGTATGAAGGGTTAATAAAGGCTAATATCAGCTCCTCATCACACAGAGTTAAGAATTAAGGAATGGATTGCTGCAGCATCTGCTCCCTTTCTGAAGAGATACGATAAAATACTACATAAAGTTAACCAGGTAATTGTCACGGATGTGAGGGATGGACGTAAGTGCAGATATAATTATGTTCATTAAACAAACAAGAATAATAAAAACAGAAAACAAAACGCAAAAAACTTTAAAAAATTAAATAAGACAAAGACAAGGAAAACTAAGGAAACAAAAAACTATATAAATCTAACTTTAAACAAAGAATATCTAGAAAATACAAAAACAACAGACCTGGATCGTTGTGACAAAAAAATACTAAGGAACACAAAACACAACCTCTACTCACAAACATACAGCCACAAAGATACAAAAGACTCCACAAGCAAACACTCATACAAGGGGCTATTTATACACAAGGAGGGTGAAGACAGGTAACAAGGGGGCGGGGTTACAAACAAGACACAAGGTGACAACACTAATGGCTAGGGCAGGGCTAGGGCGGGGCTAGGGCGGAGACAGAACAATAACAAAACAATGCAAAAACAACACAAGACAGGAAAACAGGGCAGGAGCACAGAAAACCAAAAGAGGGAAAAACACAGGTCAGACACAGGCTAATGTGTGACAGTAATCATCAGCAGCAGCTAGGTTGCTGAACTTTAGCTAGAGCTTCACTGGTATAACTACTGTATATGCAGCTCTGGTAAAAATGAAGAGACCTACTAGCTACTAGCTATCGTTTTATTCTTCGTTTTCAGACCCTGGTGAAATACCAGTCTGATTCTTCTTCTTCTTCTAGTCAGATTTCTTTCCGCAGAGCAGTATGAATGTTTTTGACAGCTGCAGCAACTTTATTTTAGGAGAAATTCTACACATTTTCAGTCTTTAGAATCAATGACCCACATTTTTGAGCAGAGTGTCGAGCGTCGGCTATTTCTGCTGCTCTTCTGCTGAAGATTTGCCTTCAGTTACAAACCGAACACTGAATCCAGCTGTATGAATAATAACTGCTGCATTAGTCCCTCACTGTTATGGTAAAACTACAGAATCCTCGCGGTTCTGCAGGACTCAGACGGGACAGTAAGTTGTTCTGCAGGACGAGGAAAGAAACGTCTCTCTCTCTCCGTCCTCCTCACCCAACCTGCTGCTGAAACTGTGGGGAGGGGAGGGGAAGTAGAGCACATCCTGACAGATGGAAGAGAGAGAGATGAATAATATAAGTGAGTGGAAACAAGCCCGTCTGTCTGACTGTCTGTCTGTCTGTCTGTCAGCGCTGAGCTGCTAAAACACGCCTAATAAACAAAGCCTGGATCTGCTGCAGCATTTCTTCAAAACTCATCAGTAATTATCCTCCTCACGTCACAGAGAATGAGAGAGAGAGAGAAAGAGAGAGAGTGTGATAGAGAGAGTCATCAATAGAGAGAGTGATAGAGAGGAAAAAAAGAGAGAAAGACCATGAAAGAGAGAATGAGGGAGCTAGAGAGTGAGTGATATATTGATAGAGATGAGAGAGTGATAGAGAGAGAGCAATATAGAGAGAGACAAAATAAGAGAGAGAAAGCAAGAGAAAGTATGTGAGACAGAGAAAGTGTAATAGAGAGAGTGAGAGAAAGCAAAAGTGTGTAAGAGAGAGAGTGAGAGAAAGCAAGAGAGTGTGTGATAGAGAGAGTGAGAGAAAGCGAGAGAGTGTGCGATAGAGAGTCTAAGAGAAAGTGAGAGAGTGTGTGATAGAGAGAGTGAGAGAAAGCAAGAGAGTGTGATAGAGAGAGTGAGAGAAAGCGAGAGAGTGTGCGATAGAGAGAGAGAAAGTGAAAGTTTGATAGAGAGAGTGAGAGAAAGTTAGTGTGATAGAGAGAGTGAGAAAAAGTGAGAGTGTGTGATAGAGAGAGTGAGAGAAAGCGAGAGAGTGTGATAGAGAGAGAGAAAGTGAAAGTTTGATAGAGAGAGTGAGAGAAAGTTAGAGTGTGATAGAGAGAGTGAGAAAAAGTGAGAGTGTGTGATAGAGAGAGTGAGAGAAAGTGAGAGAGTGTGATAGAGAGAGAGAAAGTGAAAGTTTGATAGAGAGAGTGAGAGAAAGTTAGAGTGTGATAGAGAGAGTGAGAAAAAGTGAGAGTGTGTGATAGAGAGAGTGAGAAAAAGTTAGTGTGATAGAGAGAGTGAGAGAAAGTGAGAGAGAGTCATAGAGAGAGTGAGCGAAAGAAAAAATTGTGTGTGAGAGACAGAGAGAAAGAAAGTGAAAGTGTGTGATAGAGTGAGTGAGAGAAAGTGAGAGAGTGTGTGAGAGAAAGTGAGAGAAAGCGATAGTGATAGATAGAGATAGAGAGAGAAAGAGAGAGAGAAAGCAAAAGAGAGAGTGAGAGAAAGAAAAGAGAGAGAGAAAGAAATGGAGAGAGAAAGCGTCATACACCACAAGAGAGAGAGAGATAGAGAGTGATAGACACTGAGAGAGAGAGAGAGAAAGAGAGTTAGAGAGTGAATGCATGTGTGAGAGTGAGATGATGCTCTCGCTCAGAGAGATCTGTGATGTTGGTATGAGACCTGGAGAAAAGAGCATCAGACAGTCAGAATATGATACTGTATTTATACTGTATTTACACTATATTTATACTGTATTTATACTGTATTTAAACTGTATTTATACTGTATTTAAACTGAATTTATACTGTATTTATACTATATTTATACTGTATTTATACTGTATTTATACTATATTTAAACTATACTTATACTGTATTTGTACTGTATTTACACTATATACTGTATTTAAACTATATTTATACTGTATTTGTACTGTATTTTTACTGTATTTATACTATATTTATACTGTATTTATACTGTATTTAAACTGTATTTATACTGTATTTATACTATATTTAAACTGTATTTATACTGTATTTATACTGTATTTCTACTATATTTATACTGTATTTAAACTGTATTTATACTGTATTTATACTATATTTAAACTGTATTTATACTGTATTTATACTGTATTTATACTATATTTAAACTGTATTTATACTATATTTAAACTGTATTTATACTATATTTAAACTGTATTTATACTGTATTTATACTATATTTATACTGTATTTAAACTATATTTATACTGTATTAATACTATATTTATACTGTATTTATACTATATTTATACTGTATTTACGTTCTTGAGGAAAGAAAGCCCTGAGGCATTACTGCATGTTCTCAGCTGTAGAGATGCTGTTTAGTGTGGTTTTAGTGATTTCTCTGCTACGACACTAAATTCTAAACCCAGCAATTAACTGATTCACAGTTTAATCAGGTGTGTTAAAACACGGAAATCACCATCTCTCAGCTCTTAAAGCCTGGAGCTCTGACTGGCCTCTCTCCTCATTATCTGCTCTAATTATATAGATGCTGCACTGCTTTCTAAAACTATTACTATCTAACTATTAGCGTATTTTTGTGACTTAAAAAACAGTGAAATTAAAATCCTTAAATTTTCTTTGAAATTGTCAGTGCGCCTTTTGTATGAATTCCACCAGTAAGTGCTAGCTTTTTCGTGATTCAGAGGTGAGTATAATCAGCCTGTAGCCTGCTGCTAACCTAGGCTTGCACTGCTGGAGCAGCATTAGCATTAGCCTCTAACCACAAAGATAAGCGCTAGCTCTTTCGCCAGTCAGAGGTGTTAATTAGCTAATGCTAATGCTAATACTGCAGCCTTTGTGTAAATCTGGAAATCTAAGCTTGCTGTAAATAAACGGAAGCACTTTACTCACCCAAATAAACTTTTCAGAAGAGATATCTGTGTAGATTAACATCCAGCTCTCGATTGACAAAAAGTAGGTATTTTTTTTAAAGAATTTCAGTTAATAACAGTTTTGTTTACCTAGCTTAGCTTTTCTCAGGTTTACTTTAGTTAACGCTACGCCACCTGCTGAATTAGAAGGAAAACATGGCGACACCCCTGTTCCTTACTAGTGTCGCTTAATGCACCTTATAATCCGGGGCTACTTATAGTGTGTATGAGTATCCTATTTTGACTTTGGGTTGAATTAGCTTGTTGAATGTTGACTGGGAATACCCGATGTTGTCTTTAGGTATTTTCCATTACTTTATTAGCAGAAGTGAATTTGGTTGTATAGTATGAGATCTTGAAGGGTTAATAAAGGCTAATATCAGCTCTTTATTACAGAGTTAAGAATAAGGGAATGGATTGCTGCAGCATCTGCTCCCTTTCTGATGATATACGATAAAATACTAAATAAAGTTAAGTTAAAGTTAAAGGTAATCAGCAGTAGCAGCTAGGTTGCTGAACTTTAGCTAGAGCTGGTATAACTCTATATATGCAGCTCTGGAAAAAAATAAGAGACCACTTCAGTTTTTAAATCAGTTTCTCTGATTTTGCTATTTGTAGGTTTATGTTTGAGTAAAATGAACATTTCTCCCAAATTCCAAATAAAAATATATAAATAGCCATTTAGAGCATTTATTTGCAGAAAATGAGAAATGGCTGAAATTACAAAAAACAAGATGCAGAGCTTTCAGACCAATACAAGTTCATATTCATAAGGTTTTAAGAGTTCAGAAATCAATATTTGGTGGAATAACCCTAATTTTCGATTTTCATGCATCTTGGCATCATGTTTGGTGGTTTGATGGTTTGTGATCATCCATCTTCCTCTTGATTATATTCCAGAGGTTTTTAATTTGGTTAAATCAAAGAAACTCATCATTTTTAAGTGATATCTTATTTTCTTTTCTAGAGCTGTAGATTAGAAACATATGCAGATATTGCATTGAGTTTCTAAGAAAATGCCATATACAGTACTTTGCAAGATGTCTAGTTAAAATATAGTTTATTATGAGGATAAATGTGAGGTATATGTACGTGTGGGGGAGGGGGAGGGGTCATCACGGTCACACATCTTCTCCACCACTCCTCCTTATGGACACCGGCTCCTCAAAATAGCTCCGCTGATCTAATTAACGTAATTAATTTCACTTATAGCAGTTAATTATTTCGTAATGGCCGAGAAAGGTGCGCTGCGGATGAGAAAAGAAAAGGGAGAGGTAGCTGAAGAAAGAGAGAGAGAGAGAGAATAGAGAGACAGAGAGAGAGAGAGGGAGTGATAGAGAGCAGAGGGACAGGGCCGTGGTCTCTTGAGTGGTAATCTAATCTTGGTTGAGGACAGTAGGACTATAGCAGGACTGCTCACCCACGGTGGGACGGGACACGTGAACCCAATTACACCCTCACCCCGTTTTAGCTGTCCTGCACCGCGGCGGCGGAAAAAAGAGAGCTTCATGCTGAAGACCGGCACGACTCCGATACCATGAGTACCACGGATACCACGGCAGAGCTCGGCTCAACGCTCAGCTGCTGAAAAGTAGGACTGTTGTAGTTTCCTGTTTAAAAAACACCCTAAAATAGTAAAAAAAAACATCTAAAATATCAATTTCGACCCATAAACTGTCATTTCATACCCGAGCCCGTCACGCCTGCTCCAAACTCTGTAGTCCAAAACACGAACACTTCCATTCTCATCTATATACAAAACCCGGCCCGGAACTACAACCCCCAGCATGCATCTGCCAGTATCACGTATTCAGATTCTGGAGTTTTAGGTTGTGTTCTGGTGTTTGTGATTTATCCATGTATATAAACCCGTCTGTTTCTCACTTTTGTTGAAAGGTATTTTCCCTGTTTACCAGCGGAATACAGAGCGTTATCTTTTTGTCTGTATTTTCCATTTTTTGCTCTTTTGAACATGTTTTTCCTTAGTTCCAATGCTGCTCTGTTTGTAGCTGTTTATTGAAAGATTTTAAAGAATTAAAGAGGAGGAAACAATAGGATCTGTTTGGTAAAAACTCTGCCAGTTAAAATAGTTCCAATGTTTGGCTTATAAAAATGTTTGGTTTGTAAGCGCTGCATCACTGCTAGGTTAACTGTTTGTGGGCGGAGTAATACACGGAGAGTTTCGGTTGCAGTGCATTACCGGCTGACAACGGCACTCATAGAACACCTCTCAGCCAATCACATTGCAGGGTGGGAACTAACGGTGATTAGTGGCAACCAGGCACATCTGTGCACCACTCTATATAAACCCTAGTCAAACCCACACCTCTCTGTCACACCTTTGTAGAGGGGTGACCAACCGAAAACAAAGGGTGTAAAAAAAGAGAAGATAAAAAATTCTAAAGAAGGAAAAAGCTCACACAAAGAAGATATCTGAAAGAGATCTGAAAAAACAAAGCAATAAAAAGAGATTTAAAAAGGATCTTAAAAGAAAGCAAAAAGGAGATTTTTTTTTAGTTTTGATTGTGTTTTAGTTTGGTTTATTTGAAGCTCCTTTTTTACGTGCCATTTTGTGGCATTCCCTTTGTTCTGTTTCCCGCCTTTTTTTTTTTGCACCTCTTTAGGGTGTTTTGTTTTCCACCCATTTTACCACCCAGTCTCCTCTGTGGAGAACCAAACCACAAGAACCAAGTTTCACAAGCACACCTTTGTTTTTTAGTATAAACACTATTAAAACATATTTAGAATCAGTCAATCAAATAAACAATTATGATTATAAATATACCTGAGTAAACATATATAATTAAATATAAATAAATAAGTATATAAATGCAAAAACACCTTTAAAGCCAATGTCCTAGAGATGAACCTGAGTACTGTAGTCCTGTTTGTTTCTCCTCTGTGAACCTAGCTATCTTCAGGGAGGGGATCTGAGGTGAAGTAGTTATGGATGAGGGGAGGAACGATGGAGGAACGATGGAGGAATGATGGAGGAAAAGTGGATGGTGGTCTCAGCAGACAGTCAGGACCGAGGTTAGAAAAGCGAGAAAAAGCGAGAGCGAGGGAAGAAGAGTTACGGAGGAGAGATGATCGGATGTCTGGCATGTCTGTCATGCATTATTAACAGTGGTGTAAATTATTAAAGCATGTTCATATTTAGATGTTACACACACACAGGCATAAATTAAGAGGGCTAGACTGCTCTCTGCCTGAGAGAGAGAGAGAGGGATAAAGAGAGGGAGAGAGGGTAAGGTAGGACGAGAAATATGAATAGTCCACAAAAAAAAGGAGGAGTAGAAACACTGACTCGACACGTTAAAGATTGATGAAATGATTCTCTCTATCAGCTAAAACATTACGCTGCAGCTGAATTAGCAGGAGGAAGGAAAAGATCTAATATCTGTGAACTCAGAGGTCTGTAAAAATGATTAATATTTACTTTTAAACCTAATTCTGTGTTTTCTACAGTGTCCCGATATAGACAAAATACTCTAATGTGTGACAAAGCTGTTGTATAGTCCGATATTGATTTGATTTGATTTGGTTGCTCTCATTTTTTCCAGGCTAAGAAGAAATTTGGTTTGTGTATTCGTTTGTGACCTTTGCCTCGCTCTGCCTCCAGTTTTATTAGGTCATGTGATCACAGATGATATGGTATTCATAAGACCATGGATCTACTGTAATTTGTCTTTCTGTATACTTTCTGATTAACTTCTTCATGTGTATCTTGTTCCAGAGTTGAACAGGCTTTTTAGAAGCTTTTTTTATTTGTTATGTCCATTCACTATTGACCTCTACCTCGCTCTGCCTCCAGTTTTGTTAGGTCACATGATTACAGATGATGTGGTATACTTAAGACCATGGATCTTCTGTATTTTGTCTTTCTGTATATTTTCTGATTTAATATTTAAGTGTATCTTGATCTGAACAGGCTTTTTAGAGGCTTTTTAAATTAGTTGTGTGCATTCACTGTTGACCTCTACCTCACTCCGCCTCCAGTTTTGTTAGGTCATGTGATTAAAGTCTGTAGGGCAACTTGCCTTCACATTGTTTGACAGATGATGTGGTACGCGTAAGCTCATGGACCTTCTGTATTGTCTCTTTTGTCTCTTTTTCTATACCGTTTGATTTAATCTTCATGTGTATCTTGAGCTGGACTATCAGGCCAGCCACTTCCTGTCTGCCTTTTATGGACTCTAATTTAGTGACTCAGAACTACACTTCCCAGAATTCCCTTGTGCTCTCTTTCCCCCAGACTCTCCCAGTCACGTGCCACTGCATCTCTTGAACTCTCCGTCATACTAATCAGTCCCTGTATATATACCTCTCATTTCCTGTTCTTGTTGCCCGGTATTGAATCTAGTCTTTAGCTCTTCTACCTTGCATTTTTTCTGTATTTTCTTTTTGTGTATGACCTCTGCTTGTTTGTTTTCCAACTACTGCTTTAGCTTAGCTTTTCTGTTTAAGATTGTGTTCTGATTTAGATCCTTGCCTGTTTTTGGACCTTGTGTCTGAAATTTGTGACATGGTCAGGCTTTTTAGATGCTTTCTGTGTTGTCAGTGGTTCACATTGTGAGATAATCCCTCTCTGTTAAGTTTAATAAATGTAAAAATAACTTTTATCTCTTTTAGAATGATTCACCTACCTACTATAGCATATTTAATATTTTGCAGCAGGATACAGGCCGAGAATATTTCCCTCTGAACAGACAAATAGCGGTTAGCGGCTAATGCTAATGCTACTCCAGTGTTGGAGTGTTGGAGAACTAAACTGAATCTCCTGTATAACTCTGTACTTCAGTGAAAATGCTTCACTTCTCTTTAATACCTGACTGATAGAATTCATACATAAGGAGCACCGGATTATATGAAGCTCTGATGATTTTTGGGGAAATTAAAGGATTTTAAGTGCACCTTATAGTGCGAAAAATACAGTAAAGGTGATTTAGATGTTAGGAAAGTGTCAGGGACTCTCAGTAGGATCAGTATGGTGGTGTTGGATCAGTGATGATGGAGCTGTTTTTATTCCAGTAGCCTTCAGAATCTTGTTAGGTTACATAATCTCATGGACTCCATCAAATACCATGAAATTCTACATCAGGAATCTGCCTGCCTCTGCCAGAAGGCCAACTCTGGGTCATGGTTGGATCCAGCAGGACAATAAAGCAACACAAAGCAAAGCAAAAATTGATTTATCACTCCAGACCCCAGGTTTACACACAGCTGAGGAGGAGATGTGAGGCGAGCTGGAGAGAAAGTCGAGGGCGAGGAGAAGAAATGAAAGAATGAAAGACTCTGGAGAGGTTTAACAGATCAGAGAGAGAAGTGTTCAGGTTCTTGTTTGGGTTCTTTGACCTCGTTTGACAGAGTTATAAGAGAAGGTGAAGGTGGTGAAGGTGAAGATTCAAACAGTGCTTTATTTAAAGCTGATGTCCGTAAATTTTGTGATTTGTGGGATTTAGCGCCTCTCTGGTGAGAATGGGTAATTGCACCGAGCATGCGGAAGAATCATTTTAAACTGGGCGGGTGTGATGCGGTCTTCTTTCATAGCGGATGAATCCGAATCCAGGTTATGTTCAGTCAGAGAGAGAAAGAGAGTGTTTCTTTAGTTTTACTATGAGTGAATGAGCTACTGAGTTCTGAGTTTCCTCTTCTGAAGTCTCCATTGCTCCACCAGCCGCTCGCGTTTAGTAAAACTGAGCCGGATCCTCTTTTAGAGGCTGTACGTGTGACGTGAGTACGTAAAGACGCGTGATGTGGCCAGAAGAAGAAGTCCTGTCGCAAAAAGAGACCCGAAACCCCAGTTTTTAGAATGAATATATTATTAGGATTAGCAGGCATGGTGGTTCAGCACACTGATACCATTAAACACTATATTTTATCCATATTCTTTTCCACTCAGAAATGCTTCTGTTTTAAGTTTAGAAACTAAACTCTTTAAAATACTCTGCCTCTTTAAAATACAAACTATAGTAATATGTAATAATGCCATGCCATAATGTATTGTATACAACAATATTTCCAACAGTTCTGATACAGTAAAAAACCCTCCATATTGTGATATTTTTAAAAGCAGTTGGATTTTTATTTGTTTTGCAGTTTACAGTATTTACGTTTCATTGTTTGCAGTTTATACATTTTTATTTTGTATAAACTGTACGAATTCAGGGTCTTGGAAAAATGTATTTAACTTTTTATATAGACAAATGTTTATAGATTTTTTAGTTCTTACTGAATGTCAGTCCTGTCACTGTTTTTCTGCCTGCCACTGACTCCACAGTAGTTCTCTTGTAAAAGACTCCATTTCCCAAGATGCACCAGTGCTCACCCCTCCGTACATGCTGGATCACGTGACACATTGGCGTTCCGGCTCGCCGTACTATTCAGATTACTTACACCTGGACTGATTAGTATAAATAGCCCCTGCTTTAACTCTTCTACCTCGCATTTCCTTTGTTGTTTTTCTCGACAACTCTTTAGCCTAGCCTCTTTGTTATTTTTGTTAGCTGTTTCTGTATCAACCTTTTTTTTTAATCATTCCTTTGCCTTGCCCTTTTGCCCTGTTGTGGATATCCTGTTTATGACCTCTTTGTCTGCTCACTCTGGTATGTTGTTTGTTTATGCTGCTTTTTGGTGATTGGCCCTGCCTGTCCCTGACTACACTAATAAGCCTGAGCCCTTGTTTAATAAAATATGTGTTTGATATCTGTGATTGTCATGTCCTGTGTTTGGCTTCTGTGACACAGAATGTGTGAAAGTGTTATATTTAAACTAGGGCTGTCAAAATTATGCCACCATGTTTGACCCCAAATTCTGACCAATGCACAGATTTTTTTATTTATTTATTTTTCTGGAGCGGTTTGCTTGTGATGAGAACGTGATCTGGTCTCGATCTGACCCAGCTATCAAATATACTCCTTTTTGATTGAACTTCTAATAAGGCGCAGTTTAATCTGAAAATATTAAGCAGATAATATACTGCCATGACCAAATGCTGTCCCTGCTGCTGCTCCATGCTGTTTACACACTAAAAGCAGGGTATGTGCAGCGTTCACTGTTGGGTTTTTTGTATATAGGGTCTCCTGCACTGACTGTGATTGTCTGTAGGTCTATATTTCTATAAACAGTGTGGGATCACAGCAAGCATCATATATCAGGAGTTATTGTGTTATAGTATATGTATAAGTGTTATATATGTATTAGCATTGCATTTTCAAGTTGCGAGAAAGAAATGCCCACGTATAGTGTGAGAGAGAGAGAGCGCGAGAGTGAGCTGGATCTGACGCGAGTGCACTTTTACTCAGCTCATATCCACCAACTCACTGAAGGACCATCTGGAGGAGAGCCAAGACACAAGTACATAATTTCAATTACATGACCCGGGTTTATTCAGTGTAGAGTCGTAGGATCTGAGTGACCTGGCTCTTATACAGGAGCTCACAGGTGATGGAGATTAGCTGAGCGCCACACCTAAAAACTCTGATCCCGCCACGGTTCAGATTTTTAATGGAAGCAGACAGAAGGGCTAAATTCAGCTCGGCTCGCGGTTCTCCGGAGAGGAAGGGGGGCTTAATCATTTGGAAACTGTCCTTCACATATTTCGGAGTAAAAAATGCGAAAAAGACATTTATTTGAAATGATTGCAACAAGTATTGTGTTGCCAGGTTTTGCTTTCTAGGAAGATTTTTAGTGTTTTTTAACATTCTATATGCAAGCCAAAATCTTTAAGAGCTAGATGCACATAGGGCCCTATTTTAGTGATCTATATGCGAGTTGCTAACCATGCAGCTTGATTTAGGGCATTTCAGTGTGTCTTTGCTATCATAACGACAGGAAAAGTACACCTTGTGCTGCTCGAAGGGCGCAAATATCAATCAGAGTGTCTCTTTAGCTCATCATTACCTTTAAGAGTAGATCAGGTGAGCTCTGTCTTTGGTGGATTGCTATTGTAACGGTGCAGCTACCTGGACGTGTTCAACAAACTCTTCTCAGCAGAGGAAACTGAGCTGCTGGTTGACGCTGTGAAGGAGCTCCAGCAGCTCATTTACGGGAACAGCAATGTTATTTTATTTACTATTCTGTTTATTGTTGATGTAAAAGTTGGGTTTGTGCTGCTGTGTGTTCATGTGTGTGTAATAAGTGGGGGTGTACGCTCGGCTCGGCACGGCGCCTGTGTTACCGAGATAGCGATGAACGTCTGACTGTTGGCGTCTGTCTAGGTTGTATTCAGTCAGTGGAGCTCCTGTGTTTTCTGTTACCAAGATAAACAAGCAAAACTCCAGAAATGTACCTGAACACACCTCATTTCCAGAACACCACGCCCATCAGTGTAGATATATTCAGAAGATCTGCCAGAAGAAGATGGTCTTCCAATACGTTTATAGAATTACTGTATAGAATATTTTCTCTCTAAAGATGGCTGGATGCCGTTTTCTTGTCTGGGACGTATTCCAGCCTTGAATTCCGATACGCTACGTTCTGGATTTTATTGGTAAAACCATTCAAACCAGAAACACTATAATTGCAGTTAATGTATAACACACACACACACACACTGTGAAACTTGCAGTGGAATATCTCAGTCAGGCTGTTGGTCTCCTGCCTGTTGTACTATGAGTTCCTCTGGGTCGTGTACTTTAAACATTTCCAAGAAGTGAAAACTGAATCATCCTGTCCCTGCCTGAAACCTCATCATCCCGCATCATCCTGCTGTTAGAGACTCACGCTATTATAGACGTACGTTATTATAGACGTATGTTTTAATAATAGACGTACATTATTATAGACATATGTTATTATAGATGAATGTTTTAAATATAGACGTATGTTATTATAGACGTACATTAATATAGACATATGTTATTATTATAGACGTACATTAATATAGACATATGTTATTATTATAGACGTACATAATTATAGAAGTATGTTATTATAGACGTGTTATTATAGTCGTATGTTTCTATTATAGACGTATGCTATTATAGACGTATGTTTTAATTATAGACTTTTGTTATTTTTGACATGTTATTAATATAGACGTACGTTATTATAGAAATAGGCTATTATTATAGATGTACGTAATTATAGATATATGTTATTGTTATAGACGTAAGTTATTATAGACATATGGTATTATTATAAACGTATGTTATTATAGGCGTATGTTATTATTATTAGATGTACCTTATTATAGCCGTATGTTTTAATCACAGTTTTTTTTATACATCTTGGCATCATGTTCTCCTCCACCATTCTTACACACTGCTTTTGGATAACTTTACTCCTGGTACAAAAATTCAAGCAGTTCAGTTTGGTGGTTTGATGGCTTGTGATCATATATATATATGTATGTATATATATATATATATACATATATATATGTGTGTGTGTATATATATGTATATAAAATATAAAGAGCTGGTTGTGGTGTTGGAGGATGTGTATTACTGGTGTTTTAAAGCTCGTGTGTTTCTGGAGATGCCATCTACCAGAGGGTGCCATGGATCTGCTCACTGCCACAGTCCATTCCTGCGTAATTTCTCATAAACCACTGGCACTTAAACAGAACTCAGTGTGTGTGTGTGTGTGTGTGTATTAAACAGATCTACTCGATGCTCACTGAAGCACATTTCTTGAAGTGTGGTGGTGGAGCTGATGGCACTGAGCTCTAAATGTTTACAGTAAAGCTGTTAAGGGCAGGGGGATGGATGGAGGAATGGAGCGGGAAATAAAAACACGTCCAGTAACACATAGACCCCGGTCCTGACTCTTTTTAGGGTGGAGGGGTAGGTCAGGGGAAGGGATAGGGTTTATTTAGCCTGCATACAGAGTTTTTTTTATCATATTTTACACTTCAAACCAAACCACGGCAACTCAAAGTGACGATCAGCACTTGTTTTACCAGAGTTTAACGTTTAGTTTTAATGTTGTATGGCCGAAATCTTCATAAAAAGCACATAGAAGATCGCTAGTAGTTTCTAGTCTCAGTAGCTAGCTAACTAACTTTCCCGTTCCACCTTAAATGGTGCAACAGACTGCAGAAAGCTATTTACAATTTCAGCTCCTACTCACAGAGGAGTTAAGAAATGGACAATAATAATTAATTTCATTTAACACTTCATTAAAATCTTCCACCTTTCTGAAGACATAAACTAAGCTAAAGCTGGGTGCAGCAGCATTAGCATTAGCAGCTAGCCGCTAGTGCTAGCTCTAGACTAAGGGACCCTGAGTGTTGCAGTAAGCAAGGGTGATATTAGCTAGCGGTTTGTCCCATGTAGTCCAATATACTCGCCTCTAAATGGCGACAGAGCTAGTGCTTAGCATGTTTAGCAGCTAATGCTAATACTGCTCCAGCCTTGGTGCTGGAGAAACTTTGATGAAACAGCGGAGTGGCTTTACTGCTCCTTAATACCTGACTGGTAGAATTCATACATAAGGAGCACTAGATTATAAAATGCACTTATGATTTTATTTTTTATAAATTAAAGTATTTTAAGTGCACCTAATAGTGTAAAAATTACAGTATTGCATGTTAAAGGCAATTAATAGAGTAATTTAATAGATCGCATGGGGTGGACGAGGGTTGGAGCTATAGTGTTCGGTGATATAGCTGTTTGTAGGGTTGAGTAGGGTTGGTGAGCACTGGTAAAAAGCTTGTGCACGACCAGCATGCATTGTGTATCTGGTGAGGTTTACACAAAGTGACTTTGACGTGAGACCAGTGAACGAATGACCTTGGCTTTTCCTTCTAAAACTCATTTCCATAGAGATTCTGTTTGCTGTTTCTGTGTCTTATTGTCTTTAGATCAGTCTCTGCTCTGACATGACCAAAGTCATCCAATGACAAGAGGAATTCATTGGTTATGGTTGATTTTAAGCAATAGGAGAACAGTATAAGCAGTGAAATAAAGCACAGTGGTTTAGTGGTTAGCATGTTTTCCTTTTAGCGCTGGGGTCTTGGGTTCAAGTCCCTTTCTGGGTGGAGTTTCCATGTTTTGCTTAAACAGCCGTCGAGCTGTAATTGCAAGTCGTTCAGTTGTTAAGACTACATGACTGATCGGCGACACATGATCCCATTTGCAGTGTGTAGCACTGCTCCTGACTCCCAGTCGGTGACTGAGTCAGATATCTAGCATGCCAAATATTTACCAGGGTCATTGATCACTCTGCAACAGGTCGACGAGCTTTTTACAATTCCAAGCAGCTCTGAGCACTGAGAGATCCCTGATTTGAGAGTTTTTGTCTGCGATCAAAGAAAAAATTTTGGTGAATGAAAAACTGTGGTTTCCGGTTGAGAGCATGCTGTGCGCAATTGGCTGCCGCTTCTCACCGAAGTGTGGATAAGTGCTGAGTATAAATGGTTTTGTGTAAAAATGTAATTTGTAACTTGGGTTCCTAGAAAGGTGCTAAAAAAGTGTAACTTCATTCATTCATTAGTCCTTAACCATGCTAATCTAAAGAGCTAAAGGCTAAAGCTGCTGTTTCCATGTTGGTCAGCCAGACGTCTTCCTGTAGCAGTTTTTTTTTTCTCCAGTTTCTAAGAGTCTGAGTTTGAAGGTGTTGGAAACAGTACTTACCAATCTCTGGGTTTATTTTACACTGTACTACTTTAACTTTAGAATCTAATGCTCCCCCTTCTGACTGCACTTTTGGGAAATTTACAGTATTATAGGATAAAATGTATAATATACAGCTCTGGAAAAATTAGAGAGCACTTAAAATCGATGAGTTTCTTTGATTTTACCAAATTTAATAACCTGTGGAATATAATCAAGAGGAAGATGGATGATCACAAGCCATCAAACCACCAAACTGAACTGCTTGAATTTTTACACCAGGAGTAAAGCAGCATAAAGTTATCCAAAAGCAGTGTGTAAGACTGGTGGAGGAGAACATGATGCCAAGATGCATGAAAAAAAAACTGTGATTAAAAACCAACCAGGGTTATTCCACCAAATATTGATTATTTCTGAAAGAAAAACTGTATGAATATGAACTAGGGTTTTTTGCATTATTTGTTATTTGTTTATATAAATGCTCTAAATGACGATATTATTGAAATTCTGTCTGTAGTTCCAGAGCTGTATTTTTTTCACTTTTGTCAAAACATATTTTAGCATAATTTTATCCTGATTTTTGTCAGTTTTTAGTATAAAGTTAGTTGATTTTATGATAGTACAGTAAAGAGGCCTCAGCGATGGACACTTCTGGATGTGTTTTATCTGTAGTTGTTATTAGATCAGTTAGAATTAAAGGGAGAATGTGTGTCTAAATGCTTTAGCGCTCAGGCCGGCCGCTGAGCACATTTTGGAGTTAGTTTATGTCCAGATTTATCCTCTGGCTGTCAGTAAAGGTCTTAAGTAATACCCTGAGGGGAGCGCTGCGTGGTGCTGTGTGAGAGTTGCATGTGTGCGATTGTGAGAGAGATCTTTGTCGGAGCTTATCAGTTCAGTGTCGAAATCTAAATCCGATTATTCTCTTCGTCGGGGGAGAGATGAGTAACTGCCCCCTCCTTCATAATATAAAAAAACACCACAACTCTCCACATGACTGAAGCTGAAAACGCTCAGACAGACCACAGCCTCTCTGAGACTCCAGTGCTGCTGTGGACCAATCACAACCATGCTTCCTGTACGTACCTGCTGATACAGGTGCTCCATCTCTTGTTAAGAAGGTTGAAGATGTACGTGAAAGAAAATGCTTTTTCTACGAAATTAACGTTTTTTTTTAACTTAACTCTTCAACTAGCTTGGCTTAGCTTTACTTTAGTTACCTGCTGAATAAGAAGGAAAACATGCATGCCGACACCCCTGTTCCTTACTAGTGAAGCGTAATGCATCTTTATAATATGAAAAATATGGTATGTATGCAAGTGTATAAAGCATGTTTTCCATAAAATAACTATCAGAAGCTTTATACACTTGCAAACATACCATATTTTTCACACTATAAGATGCATTATGCTTCACTAGTAAGGAACAGGGGTGTCGCCATGCATGTTTTTTTTCTTCTTATTCAGCAGGTAACTAAAGTAAAGCTAAGCAGAGTTGCAGAGTTAAGTAAAAAAAAAAACTTTAATTTCGAAAAAGCATTTTCTTTTAAAGTTAAACAAGAGCTGGATGTTAATCTACATTAAGAGATTTCTCTCCTGAAAACTGTTTATTTGGGTGAGTAAAGCAATACCGTTTATTTACAGTAAGCTTAGATTTCCAGATTTACACTAAGGCTGGGTTCAGCAGCATTAGCATTAACATTAGCAGCAAGTCCGATATTACTCGCCTCTAAACAGCAAAAGAGCTAGTACTTAGAATGGTGGTTAGCGGCTAATGCTAATGCTGCTCCAGCAGTGCTAGAAGGTGTTTTAGGTGCAGGTTTCAGAAGATAATACTTATCTCTGAATGGACAAAGAGCTAGTGCTTAGTGTGGTTAGCAGCTAATGCTAAAGTCTCAGTGTTGGAGAGCTAAACTCATACATAAGGAGCACCGGATTATAAGGAGCACTGATGATTTTTGGGAAAATTAAAGGATTTTAAGTGAGTCTAATAATAATGCAAAAAATACAGTAAATTGTTGGCATGTTTGTGACTGTTTTTATTAAAACTAAGCCACAAAATATTGTTGAAATAATTTTAAGAATTTTGAGTCATTTAAACTCAAAATAAGCACAGAAAGTCACCAGTCAAGTTTTTCTGATTATTGTATCCAGATTTAAGCTTGATTTATGTCTCACTTCACTCATTTAGAGACTTTTATTTATCGCTTATTATATAAAATCAGTGTGGGAAGCCAGTGTGGGATGTGTTTAGGGGACAGTACTTGAACTGAAAAACTAATGAATGAATTAACCTTTTTTAATAAATAATGTTTTACCTACATAAAAATGTATTGTTTAGTTTGAATAAGTTTGTAAATAATGTTGATAATTTCTATTTATTTTCTAATAATTGTCTACCCCTACCTTTCGTGGTAATCTGTATCAACTTTTGTTGAGATTGGTACACTAAATTTATAGTATACCAATGCCATGGCACCTAATGCTACCTTTAAATATAAATATATATATATATATATATATAAATGAGCTAGAAGACACTCAGTTCATTATCACGCTTTACATCAAAGGGATCTCACACTGCTTCACACTGATAGAAGATCACATGATCAGACGAGCAGGTGTGTTTTTATCTGAAGGTAAATCACAGCTGTTTAAACATCTCCTTACACACACACACACACACACACACACATACACACACACACTTACACACACACACACACACACACACACACACACACACACACACACACACACACACACACACACACACAGAGCATCCGCAACATCCTCAATATCCCTATCCTGCAACTAATGACTATTTTAGTAATCGACTGGTAATCTGCTGATTACTTTTTAGATTAGTTGATTAATTTAAATTATTTTTATCATTTAGTTTCCTATTGGTGAATATCCCTTTTAGAGCTTTAGACAGATTCTGCAGGACATTTTGCTAATATACATATATAGATATATAGTTGACCTATACTTCTTATATAAAGTTATGAAGCATATTAAAGGAGACATTCATATTTGCAGTATGTTTTTATTGTTTTTAAGGAAATTCTACTTAAAGGTGTTTA
This sequence comes from Astyanax mexicanus, assembly GCF_023375975.1. Classification (NCBI taxonomy): domain Eukaryota; kingdom Metazoa; phylum Chordata; class Actinopteri; order Characiformes; family Acestrorhamphidae; genus Astyanax; species Astyanax mexicanus. The sequence continues at coordinate 1,451,140 of NC_064409.1, forward strand.
AATATGTGTGTGTGCTTTTTTTGGGGCTACTTTTATATTTATCATAGTCGCCAAAACACTTTCATTGCAAACTGTGAAAATTAATGAAAATATACTGTATTGTAAACATCTGTGGCAGATTTTGGGCAGGAATTTTGCAAGACCTGGCAACCCCTCGCTGCTTAATTTCTCTTTTTCACTACAGAGACAACAGAAGACTTTATATATGTGGGGTTTAAATGCTGAGAATGTGTTTAAATGTATAATTATGATATAGATAATTAGTATATTGTAGGTGTTGTCTTGTCCCTTATCTGATGTGTTTACATTTGTATTAGTTTGTATTAGTATGTGTGTTTGTGAGCACATTAACCCTCCTCTCCTGAATGCAGCACCAGTACTGTGGTGTGAGGCCTGTGTTTCTTGGTGCTTCATGACTCTCATGATTATATCACACATTTACCCACATCTTACACACACACACACACACACACACACACTTTTACATTTACCTTCTCTTGCTTTAATCAGCATTACTCACTGCTGCTGTATAGCAACACACTCAAATTATGATCGGCTCTCGACTAAATCATGAGGTAATAAACAGTGCATGCGAGAGAGTGTGTATAAATGTGTGTGTGTGTGTGTGTGTGTGTATAAGTGTGTGTGTGTGTGAAGATGACTCAAAGCTGCTAGGATGACAAAGAGTGAAAAGGTGGAGAAGGGTAGAGAGGCACACCGACTGTATAAGTGCCTTCATGTGAGTGTGTGTGTGTGTGTGTGGATACAGTATATAATGCGTGGTCTCTGATGTACAGTGTAATTAGTGATGAGTCTGGGGAGATAGTGGAATAGATGGAACATGGCGTGTTTCGTGTTTCAGCTGGTTGAACTCTGTGTTTATGCTGTAATTCTACATATTTAAAGATCAGTAGTAGATGATACACAGAGACTCAGCTCGGCTCACTTCCTCCACGTTGACCTGTAATTTCACACCATCACTGAGGGGTTATTTATATCCAGAGGTGGAAAGTAATGAATTACATTTACTCACATTACTGTAATTGAGTAGATTTTATGAGTAATTTGTCATTTTTAAAGTAGTTTTTAAAATAGGTCATTTTACTTTTACTCAAGCACATTTTGACACAAGTGATTTACTTTGCTACATTGGAAAACTCCCAATTACTGAGTAAAAATAAAATGCTGGGAAAAAAAAAAATACTTGAGCCGGACAGAGCTGCAGCTTTCAAAACTTCCACATCAAACCTGAGAAAGCATGTGGTGTAAATACTTTTATCATTAAACAATCTGCTTTAATGTTTGAAAATTATAAGTTAAAGCACAGCAATGGCAAGTTAAAACATAATAATAAACTGTAAAACTATAAAAATTCTATTTATACTCAACTATATGACCATAACATTTTAACAGTAAAGTAAGAAAAAAATGGATGATAGAAACCTATACCACTTCTTCTTGAAAATGTTTTATGGTTTGGTCTGAACAAATACTGCCTGAAAGATCCAAATTATTATGTGGAAGAATAATTATATGTATAATATATATATATATTAATTAATATTAATTAATTTATGATTTGTTGTACTTGTTTACATCACAAAATTAAAAGTAACTATGTAACTTTTACTCAAAGTACATTTTAAATTGAGTACTTCTTTACTTTTACTCGAGTAGATCTCAGCAAAGTAAAGGTACTTTTACTTAATTACAATTTTTCAGTACTTTTTCCACCTCTGTTTATATCCTCCTGAGACCCAGACTTTTTGACTTTTAATTTCTCTTAAATTTGTGATTAATATGACCAATGTGATTAACATGATAAATGTTTAAAAAAACAATGTCCGCATATGGAGACAGTAGTTTATTTTATTGTTTAAAAAATATCCTTTTCATTTGGGATCAGAAGGACCCATTAAGAGTCCAAAAACAAAATGTCAGCTTCCTACAGTAAGTAAATAAACTATTTTCAAACAGAACATTGGATGAGATTTTTATCTGGCCCATGTTTCTGTCAGGCCTGGCTGTAGAAACTTATGACTGGGATTCCTGCCCTTGTATTTAATCAATTGAGTTTAATGTTGTCATTGGACAATAGATGGTACGTGTAGTGTTTTTTTATATGAGGTCAAAGGGTCAAGGTTTTAAAAATATCATGGTGCAGAGAAGCTAAAATGTTATGTCCCCTTTATGAGGACGCAAGGTCTCAAGAGGATATATTTATATATTAAGGGTGTAGCGATACACTTAGACCCTGATTCAACTCGATTTATAATACCCGCTTCATAAATCACTAAATAAAATTCCAATAAATAAAGAACTGTATCTTGTATGACTGTATGTTATAAAATATATTATATTAAATATCACACTGAAGCTGAGAGGCAGCATCTTTGGTTCTCAAGCGGTGGAAATGATTCAGATAAAATAATATACCTACCCATCTATTGGTCCATGCAGTCACCAACTATTCATCTCTCCATCCATCCACCTATATATCTTTCCAACCATCTTTTCATCCATCCCTCCATTCTTCTACTCATCCTCTCATTCATTTATGCAACTACCTATCCATCCATCCACCTATTCTTTCATCTGTCCATGTATCCATCCATAGTCACTGACCCATCCATCTACCTATCCATCCATCCATCCATCCATCCATCCATCCATCCATCCTTCTACTCCCCCTCCTATTGTTTGATGCAGCAACCTACCCAACCATACATCCTTTCTGTCTCATCTATTCACCACCCATCCATCCATCCATCCATCCATCCATCCACCTACTCACCCTCTCACTGATTCACCTATCAACACACCTATTCATCCATACAGTCACCAATCGATCCATTCATCCGTCTATCAACATGCTCATCTATCCATTCTCCCCTTTACCCATACAACCCTCCACTATACATCATTTCTGTCCCATTCATTCACCATCTAGACATCCATCCATCCATCCATCCATCCATCCATCCATCCATCCATCCATCCATCCATCCATCTATCTACCTACCGACCCGCTCATCCATCGATCCAATCACCCTTATACCCACTCAACTCTTCACCGTACATTCTTTCTTACCCCTCTATTCACAGTCTAGACATCCAACCATACACCTGTCCATCCATCCATCCATCCATCCATCCATCCATCCATCCACCCATCCTTCTACTCACCCTCTGATTGATTGATGCAGCTACCTACCTACCCATACACCTACCCATACATCCTTTCTGTCCCATCTATTCACTACCTATACATCCATCCATCCACCTGCTTACCCTTTCACTGATTCATGCACCTACCCACACGCCTGTCCATCCATACAGTCACCAATCCATCCATTCATCCATCTATCAGCATGCTCATTCATCCATCCATCCATCCATCCACCCTTTTAACCATCCAACCCTCCACCATACATCCATTCAGTGTCTAGACATCCAACTGTCCACCAACATGTATATAAATCCAGCCAATTATCTATCCATCCACCCACCAATCCACCGGTCCACTCAATGATCCATCCATCCACCCAATGATCCATCCATTCATCCATCCATCCATCCATTCAACTTTCCACTCAAGGATCCATCCATCAATCCTTCCACCAATCTACCCCTCCACTCAATGATCCATATATTTATCCATCTACCTATCCACCATGTATTTAAATCCACCCATCCACCCAATTATCCATCCATCCACTCATCCATCCAGCAACACACCAGTCTGTAGGTATCTATCTACAGTCCTACACTTCCTCCCCTTCTAATCATCCATCAATACACTGATCTACCTGACATTTGGCTTGTAACTAGTTTTATTCTAAAATGGAAAAGTGAATGATTAAGTTGCTTTTGATTTTATCTTATTATAATTACTAATTATTATTATAACTTTAAGTCTGATTTACTTTATTAATGAATCTGCCTTTTTGATTGGTAATGCGTGTTTACACTGCACTCTCTGACAGTAAGAGCATATAAATTCAGATTATTCCCACGTTTCTGAATCGTTTCTGATCTGGATCAGGTCTGTTGTTTCTGCTACTGGATGCTGGATATGGGATATAGTGGTCAGTGCTGAAGAGTGTGTGTGTGTGTGTGTGTGTGTGTGTGTGTGTGTGTGTACCGGGTGAGTGCAGGTTCTGTGTGTAAGTGTGTGCATGACAAGCTGAGCATGACTGGGCCGCTGTCTCTGATTGGCTGGGCCGGTTTGTAGTGATGTCATGCAGCAGATGGTGGAATGGCACTTCCCTGGGCTGTTGGTTGGTACCTTCGCTGGGACGACGCCTACTCAACATATGTACACACACTCTCCCCGAACCCTACCCTGCACCGAGTGTGTGTCCCTGAGAGCCCACGAGACACGGTTATAACCACTAAAATCCTGCATACACTCAATTACACACATACTACCCTCTCTATACTACAAAATACTGTGTACTGTACGTGTATATACATTTATACATACGTTCATATTTAAAATTTATAGGTTTATGTTTGAGTAAAATGAACATTGTTGTTTTATTCTATAAACTACAGACAACATTTCTCCCAAATTACAAATAAAAATATTCTAATTTTTTTCATGCATCTTGGCATCATGTTCTCCTCCACCAGTCTTACACACTGCTTTTGGATAACTTTATGCTGCTTTACTCCTGGTGTAAAAATTCAAGCAGTTCAGTTTGGTGGTTTGATGGTTTGTGATCATCCATCTTCCTCTTGATTATATTCCAGAGGTTTTATATTTGGTAAAATCAAAGAAAATCATCATTTTTAGGTGGTATTTTATGTTTTTCAGAGCTGTATGTCACTGCATATACCGTATTACTATATACATTACATGGATGTTAGAGTTGTATTGGGTGTTTTAGACTAATGTCTACTGCAATTATGAGTTAGTGTTTATTATAAATAATATTGAGAAATCTATACGATCTATACAAAATAGGTGCTTTTCAGAATATTGCGCTATGGAGTTTTTTTTAAATGTGTCAGAATATCTGGCAATTTTATGCCAGATTGGTGCACCTTCACAGCTCAGTTTCCTCTGCTGAGAAGAGTTTGTTGAACACGTCCAGGTAGCTGCACCGTTACAATAGCAATACACCAAAGGCAGAGCTCACCTGATCTACTCTTAAAGAGAATGATGAGCTAAAGAGACACTCTGATTGGTTCATTTCATGTTATGCCCAAATTTAATTACTACATGTCTTTTGCTTTGCGCTTCGAGTTGCGCAAAGTTTACTTTTCCTGTCGTTACAATAGCAAAAAGTCACACTGACACGCCCTAAATCAAGCTGCACGGTTGACAAGTTACATATAGATCGCTAAAATAGGGCCCTTCGTGTTTTCTTGTGTCTGTTTTAAACCAGGATTTTAGTTTAGAGTTTTAGAGTTTGATTGGTGATATATGTATTTATATTGAGTTGTTTTATTATTTAAACATCGTAAATGTCCACTAAAAAATGTAAAATGAATGGGGAAAAACGAAGGTGCAACGGAATGCTTTGCGTATCCAGAGTTTGAGTACTCTGAGTGTACGGAGAAGCTATTGGATAAAGCAGCTTTTGGTTAAAGTTTGGACACCCCACACGTCCAGACCAAACTAGCGTCCATAGCTTCTGTGCATGTTGCGCAACCACCTAGCGACCACTTAGCAACACCAGAGCAACACCTTAGCAACTACCTAGCGACACTTTGGCAACCACCTAGCAACCGCTTAGAAGCAACATAGCAACTAACACAGATATCAAAGCAACACTGCAGCACATGCCTTTTGTGCAAGGCGTTTCGAGCTGCGTAAGGTGTACGTTTCCCATCGTTACGATAGCAAAGATGCTCTGACACGCCCTAAATCAAACTGCATAGTGTATGGTTGACAGTTGACCTGTAGAAAGCTGAAATAGGGCCCTATGTGTTTTCTTGTGTCTGTTTTAAACCATGATTTTATTTGGAATGAGATGAATAAGAGTTAGAGTGCTTATATACATATTTTTTTATTTATGTTGAGATGTTTTGTTGTTTAGGAACAGTTGTAGGAACAGTTTTTGCTCTGTGGCAGGATGATGTTGGTCTGATCGCTGCTGTTGGCTGTAAGAAAGGAAGGGTTGTAATTTGCTGGATTGAAGAAAATACTTTATTTAATGAAGACGAATGTTGTGGTTGAGGAACAGAGACCAAACCCTGGCTTCCTATTGGCTGGATGGGACAGGGTCATTAGTTATAGGGTGGAATAGAGCTGCCAGGACTGGCTTTTCCTAAAGATATTATATTATAGTGATGCTTTACCCAGTGATAGTGAAACCATAAGTTATTTATAGCCATTTTTTAACCATTTACTATCCAAAATGTCCAGTGAACCTCTGCATATGTATTTTATAATATAATGGTATACTGTTTTTTATTTTACTGTATTTTACTATATTTTAGGTCAAAACATTGTATAACCATATCAGCCTACCCAACGTCACTGTTTGCCAATTTTGTGACTAGAAAATAATGTGGATTCAACAGCTGTGATTGGTCAGTTTAAGGTCACATTCTGACTGTTTTTTGCTTTTTCTAATGAAAAAATAGTGTTTTTCAGGTATTCGGTAGAGGGCGGCATGGGGGCGTAGGGGTTAGCAAGTTCATATCTAAGGGCTAGGGTATGGATTGGCACTCTAGGTTTACAGTGGTTTCCGGTTAAGAGTGCGCTGTGGGTGATTGGCTGCCGATTCTCACTGGTGTGGTAGTTGGTTGATTGAGTGCTAAGCAATCCCAATCTCAAGTTTGACAAAGATGCACACAGAAAACCAAAGTGCTCCAGTACTGTGTGTATGGAGGAGCTATTGGATAAACCAGCTATTGGATCCAGAGCAGACTAGCGTCCATAGCCATTTGCATAGTGCACAACCACCACAGACATCATAGCAACACCTTGGCAACCACCTAGCAACACTTTAGCAAACACTAAGAAGCAACACAGCAACCAACACAGATACCAAAGCAATACTGTAGCAACCAGCTAGCAACTGCCTAGCAAGACAATAGCAACCAGAAGAGACACCATAGCAACCAGCCACAAATCAGCACTGCAAGCACACTCACAGTTTCAGCAGGAACTGCAGTCTAGTGAAGATCCATGCTTAACCCAACCCGCTGATTATTTCTATTGATATGAACACTTCTGACATTTCCCTAAAATACAGCATTTTACACCAAACCGCTCTCTAACAACAAAACATTAAAAAAAGGAAACTTTATAATGTTGATTGTAATTGACGCAGGGTCTGAAAGTGTTAAATGATAAAATGAAGAAATCTGAACAGCTTTTTAAAAAATGTTAGTTTAGAATTTATTTTATTTTCTTAAACCATTTTAAATTATATTAGATTAGAGGAAAGTCATTGTAAATTATGTTTATTGTTCTTGTTCTGTTTGGGTGTAATGATTTGTGTGTTTTTGCACATAAGCTAAAAGCTCAATATATAAAAAAGTAGATATGTTTATGTTTATATTCTTAAACCATGTTAAATGATATTAAATTAGAGAAAAGTCATTCAGACATCATTCTTGTTGCCTAATTTACAGATGATAAGGCCTTAGGATCTGTTGTTAGTAAATGTTTTTCTGAAAGAAATAATAGGTCTATACTTCTTCAGTGTTGCAATGTTAATTAACATCATTCTGAACAGATTTCAGTTTTGTCAGTTTTAACGCTGTACTTACTAATAAAATGTGGGGTTTAAATCAGGGTCGGGCTCGGGCAGAGCACGCACAGGCTTGGGCCGGGTCGGGCTGGATATTTTGGGCTGGATCTAAGCTCTACTGCTGGGATATGGTGACGCTCGTTCAGTTTTAATGTGTTCCTGAGCTTCTCCGGCTGATTTCTGAGGGTTGTAGTTGAGGAACGTAACTCAGACAGCTGTAAGAGAACAATAAAAGACATATCAGATCAGCGAGACAGGGCTACAATTCCACCAGGCGGTATCACACAGTGAAACTGACAGCTGCCGCTATTATTATTATTATTATTATAAGCAGCTCGAGCAGCTTTATAACAAAGAGTGAACTGCAGACTGTACCGTTCAACAGAGCTGTCCGATTTTAACTTCTCCTATTGTATTGGGAACATTTCTATTAATACACTCCAGTAAAATAAAAAAACACCTAACAAATGGGAACCAAAATCCAGGTTTTTATTTGTTTTGCATTATCAATTCTTCTTCTTTTTTTTTTTTCCAAAAAACGTCTCACATTCATACTAAAGACACGACTAGACACTTATCCTTCCTAACTTAAATAATGCTAACAGCAGTAATGCTGTCTTTAGGAATGCTTACTTGAAGAATGCTAACTGTAGTTGTGCTGTCTTCAAAATTCTCTCTTTAGTAATGCTAAGTTTAGTAATGCTAACACAGGTGCTCCACTAACTGATTATAACCCTGACAACAGTCAACAGTTAGACGTTGATTGCTATCTTGGTAAAGTTAGCATCACTGAACTTAGCATTCCTAAAGAGAGAATACCTGAAGAGAGAATTCCTGAAGACAGCATAACTACAGTTAGCATTCCTAAAGTTATCATTCCCAAAGACAGCATTAGTACTGTCAGCATTCATAAAGTTAGCATTACCACAGTTAGCATTACTACAGTGAGCATTCCTAAAGTTAGAATTACTACAGCCAGTATTCCTACATTTAGCATTCCTAAAGTTACCAGTACCACAGTTAACATTACTACAGTTAGCATTCCTAAAGTTACAATTACTATAGCCAATATTCCTACAGTTAGCATTTCTGAAGTTAGCATCACTACAGTTAGCATTCCTAAAGTTAGAACTACTATAGCCACTGTTCCTACAGTTAGCATTTCTGAATTTAGCATCACTACAGTTAGCATTCATAATGTTAGCATTACTACAGTTAGCATTGCTACAGTTAGCATTAAAGCATTATGTATTAAAGCATTAGTTTGTATTAAAGTGTGTATTGTTTTGTGTGTCAGGTGTGTGTTAGAGTGTGTATCAGGTGTGTGTGTGTGTGTGTGTGTGTGAGAGAGAGAGAGAGAGAGAGAGAGAGAGAGAGAGAGAGATGAACATACTGAATGTGTCTGTTGACTCATCAAAGAGTGTTTGTGAGCATATGGGCTGTGATGTGGGAATACACTCAGACCTGCGGCACTGCGCAGCTACATGCTGAGGTGTGTGTGTGTGTGTGTGTGTGTGTGTGTGTGTTGAAGGATTATAGGTGTGTGTGAATATGTATGTGTATATAGTCCATAGTGGCCACATGTGTTATGCAGTGTGCATATGTTCCTCTGTATAGAGATGCTTGGGGAAATGTGGTGTACATATCCTGAGGCAAACACAACCCTGTGCATACTGTAACACGATGCTCATTGCTATCTTACACCCCGATGGGGCTGGTGTTCTGGAAATGAGGTGTGTTCAGGTACATTTCTGGAGTTTTATCTTGTTTATCTTGGTAACAGAAAACACAGGAGCTCCACTGACTGAATACAACCTAGACAGACGCCAACAGTCAGAAGTTCATCGCTATCTCGGTAACACAGGCGCCGTGCCGAGCCGAGCGTACACCCCCACTTTTTACACACACATGAACACACAGCAGCACAAACCCAACTTTTACATCAACAATAAACAGAATAGTAAATAAAATAACATTGCTGTTCCCGTAAATGAGCTGCTGGAGCTCCTTCACAGCGTCAACCAGCAGCTCAGTTTCCTCTGCTGAGAAGAGTTTGTTGAACACGTCCAGGTAGCTGCACCGTTACAATAGCAATCCACCAAAGACAGAGCTCACCTGATCTACTCTTAAAGAGAATGATGAGCTAAAGAGACACTCTGATTGGTTTATTTTATGTTATGCCCTAAAATTAACCACAACCATGATTAATTAATTAAGATAATTAGTTCATGTAATGTGTACTTTTCCCGTCATTACGATAGCAAAGATGCGGTGCAAGGTTTACGGCACTCACTTACTTTTTTAAACAATTTAACTCCAATAATAATAAAGCTTTTTAACTTCAATTATAAAACGCTCATGTTCTCAGATCTGTCACTGCCTGTCTGCCTGCCATTGACTCTAGTTCTCCTGTGAAAGACTCCATTTCCCAGGATGCACCTGCGCTCAGTCCTCCGGACTTGCCGGATCATGTGACACAATGGTGTGATTGCCAACACCTGGACTCATTAGTATAGATAGCCCCCGTTTCTATTCTCTAGTCGCCTGGTATTGAATCTATCTTTTCTAGCTTGCGTTTTCTTTGTACTTTGTTCCTTTGTTTCTGATCCTTTGCTATTGTTTGATCCCTTTATTGTTAGCTTTTTGGTAATGAGCTGTTTCTGTTTACTGACCTTCCCCTTGCCTTGCCCCTTCTAATCTTGTAGTTGGATTAACCGTATATATGACCTCCATTGCCTGGATACTTTCTGGTATATTGTTTGTGTGTTTGTTTATGATGCCATTCTGTTACTGCCCCTGCCTGCCCCTGACTATTCTTTTCAGCCTAATCCTGTATTTAATATACTATCTGTTTTATATCTGTGCTCGTCTGTTCTGTGATTGGCTCCCGTGAGACATGTTCACGTTCATGACCTCATTCACACAAAATATTAACGTGAAGATGAACAGCACCAGAAAATAATTCTGTCTGTTCTTTTATCACATTGCCATCTTTTGACGTATATATATCAGGTTCAGATGATAGTAAAATTGTTGATTGCATATTTAGAAACTGTATAACGTTATTATCGAGAGTCCTGTTCTTGTGTTTTTGAGCTCCAGGGTAGAAATAGTTAAGCACAGCTGACTCTGGGTTTTATGATTCATTGTGATTCTATGAGAAACTTCTATTTGACTGTATTTTCTCCTTTTTTCCTTGTGAACCGGTGTGTTCTGGTGTGTTCTGGTGTGTTCTGGTGTGTTCTGGTGTGTGTGAGGAGGATAAATCAGCAGCAGTGAATGGTCAGAACTGAGAGCTGGAGCTCCTAAACACCTTCAGGCTCAGTAATCAGCTGTACATGCGGAGCAGAGAGTCAGGGGGCAGGTGATGGAAAAGAAAGGCAAGAGAGATAAGCTAATCTGTGAGAGTGTGTGTGTGGTGAGAGTGTGTGTGGCGGGAGAGTGTGTGGCAAAAGCGTTTTTATGTAGCGTCTTTGGTATCAAGACAGCACCAAAAATACGCCTTGTGTGTCTTGAAACGTTCACAAGGCATGCACTACTTCTCTTAATTCATTAATCATGGGTGTTTTTATTTAATTTTGGGCATAATGTGAAAGAAACCAATCAGAGTGTCACTTGTCATTCCCTTTAAGAGCCAGGTGAGCTCTGACTATAGTGCATTCGTATCTTAACAGTGCGCCGCTTTTGCGCATCTCAGCAGAGAACAGCATAACTGAGCTGCTGGTTGACCAGCAACTTTAATCTCATAATATTGCAGTTTATTCTCGCAATATTACCAATTTAATCTTATATTACAATTTTATTCATATAATATTATGACTTAATTCTCATAATATTACAACTTTATTCTCGTAATATTACAACTTTAATATTGTAATATTACAACTGTTTTCTCATAATATTGTGACTTTAATCTTGTAACAGTAAGGCTATGACTTTATTCTGAAAATATTAAGACTTTAATTTTAAAATACCATGCTGTATGTCTTTAATCTCAAAATGTTGTGATATTTTTTCTTTATTCTCAATTTGCCATACTGTACGTCTTTTTTAATATTAATATTTTAAAACTTACAACTTTATTATCATAATATTACAACTTTAATATTGTGATATTACAGCTTTTTTCTCATAATATTGTGACTTTAATCTTGTAACAGTAAGCCTATGACTTTATTATCAAAATGCCATACTATACATCTTTTATCTCAAATTAACGCTATTTTTGTTGAAGTCGACTATTTTTGTTTTTTAAGAGTGACCCTAAAATGCCGTTGTAAAATCCTCACATCATTTTGCTCAAGACTTTGTACACAGATTTCCAAGAGGTTCTACCAAGAACTCTCGTAACTAGTCACTAAAAATACCTCCTGTTATCTAAACTTCAGTAGCACTGTACCCTGATGATGTTCTGGGTTCAGACCCGGCCTGATCCAATCAGAGAGCAGCTGAGAAACTGAAGCACTTTATAACTGATGACAGCGGTGGAGACGCCGCTATCTCACACTGATCCCAGAACTGCAGTAAAACAGATCAGGAGAGAAGGAGTGTGACAGGATGAGTCACTGGAGCTGCAGGACAGAGTGACTGGTGTTCGCTTCGTATCTGAAAACCTCTGAATCCTCTCTAATATCAAAATACCTCTGCTTATTCTAATAAAACTAGAAAATATGCTAAAACTAGAACATTTTACCATATTAGTCCAGTCCTATCAGCACTGCACAGCTTCCGCATAGACTATACAATTCTCCTGTTAACGTATAAAGCCCTACACGTGCTCATCACCTGAGTATTAACGGGACCTCATTTCCTGTTATGAACCACCGCGATTACTTAGATCTCAGGGTGCTGGTTTCTTAGTAGTTCCTAAAATTCAGAGGAGCTCTGCAGGAGGAAGAGCTTTCTCTTATAAAGCGCCTCAACTCTGGAATAATCTCCCCGATTATGTTCGGGACTCAGACACAGTCTCAATCTTTAAGTCTAGACTGAAAACTTACTTGTTCAGTTTAGCTTTTAGTAATTAATGTTTTTCTCTTTAGATAAGGCTGCAGATGCAGGGGTTCATGGACAGAGGGAATTGTGGGTAAACTGGTGCTGTTGTTCTCCCACTTCATGTGGAGTGGGTGGATGCTGGTGTTTCAGGGTGCCTCTGTGTCTATGTTACCTTCTGGCTCTCTCGTAATATTACAACTTTATTCTTGATATGCCATAGTGTGCGTCTTTTGTAATATAATATTATAATATTAGGCTTACAACTTTTTTCTTAAAATGTTACGACTTTAATGTCATAATCTTACAGCTTTATTCTCATAATATTATGACTTCTCGTAACATTAATCCTTAGACATTGTTATCAAAACTCTGTGAATTCAATCTCATAATATTAAGGCTATGACTTTATTCTCAGAATTTTACGACTTTAATCTCGTAGTTTAGTTGTACGACTTTATTCTCAAAATATTACAAATTTAATCTCATAATATTACAACTTTAATCTCGTAATAATATGTCTTTTATCTTGTTACATTAGGCCTAAGACTTGGTTATCAAAACTGTATGACTTTAATCTCATATTATTAAGGCCATGACTTTATTCTCGAAATTGTACAACTTTAATCTCGTAGTTTAGTCGTACGACTTTATTCTCAAAATATTACAACTTTAATCTTGTAATATTATGAATTTAATCTTGTAACATTAGGCCTAAGACTTTTTTATCAAAACTGTATGACTTTAATCTCATAATATTAAGACTTTATTCTCGAAATTGTACGACTTTAATCTCATAGTTTAGTTGTGCGACTTTATTCTCAAAATATGACACTTTAATCTTGTAATATTACAAATTTAATCTCTTAACATTATGACTAATCTCGTAATTTTATGACTTTAATCTCATAATATTATGACTTAAATCTCGTAATATTATGACTTTAATCTTGTAACATTAGGCCTAAGACTTTGTTATCAAAGCTGTATGACTTTAATATCATAATATGAAGGCCATGACTTTATTCTCGAAATTGTACAACTTTAATCTCGTAGTTTAGTTGTACGACATTCTCAAAATATTTTTGAGACTTTAATATCATAATATTATATATGTATTCTCATATTATTATGAATTTAATCTCGTAACATTAGGCCTAACACTTTGTTATCAGAACTCTAGGACTTTAATCTCACAATATTAAGACTATGACTTTATTCTCAAACTTTTACAACTTTAACCTCGTAATCTCTTTATTGTCTCACAATATTACACTATTTTTTTTTTATGAACTAATTTTATTTTTTAACACTGCTGTAAAATCCTCACAGAGTTTATTTGATTCTGTTAATTTAGTTTAAGACTTGGTAAATCGTTTTCTGAAAGAGTTTTTAGACAGCATGAACGCAGTGAGGAGTGGTCGCTGCTCTTGGAGGAGAGTTTAGAAAGTCATCAGAGACGTTTTCTCAGAGCTGCGGCGTAAAAAAGAGAAAAGCTGAATCAAAGGCTGAAAGTGACCTTCAGCCGGAAAAGAGAAAAGAGAAAAGAGAGAAAGAGAGAAAGAGACCTTTCATTTTAATACTATTGAAGCCCTCGACTTCTCCTCGTGACTCAGAACCGAGCCGAGCACCTTCCTTACATAAGAGCTCCCTGACTTACAGAGGAGACGAGAAACGTTTCTCAAACTTCAATAAAAAACACTTTAAACATAAAGACCTGAAATACTCTGATCTTCTCACAACCATAACTATAAAAATGTAGATTAGATTAGTAACAGATACCCTGATATTTATAAGACACTCATTTAATGAGATGAGACAAGACTTTAAAATATTGTAAAGAAAACTTCAATGAAAGAAATACTTGAAAAATAGAGTTTTATTTAACAAAAATCATATAATGCAAAATTGAGTCTATAAAAATAGAGGTAAAAATAGGTCCTATATAGTGCAAACAATATGTGCAGACCACAACTAGTCATATTAACTATATATTTAGCTCAGAGTTCACTTCAGTTTCTGAATCAGTTTCTCTGATTTTGCTATTTATAGGTTTATGTTTGAGTAAAATGAACATTGTTGTTTTATTCTATAAACTACAGACAACATTTCTCCCAAATTCCAAATAAAAATATTCTCATTTAGAGCATTTATTTACAGAAAATGAGAAATGACTGAAATAACAAAAAAGATGCAGAACTTTCAGACCTCAAATAATGCAAAGAAAACAAAAAAGTTCACATTCATAAAGAGTTTTAAGAGTTCAGAAATAAATTAATATTTGGTGGAATAACCCTATTTTGTTTTTTTTAATCACAGTTTTTTTTCATGCATCTTGGCATCATGTTCTCCTCCACCAGTCTTACACACTGCTTTTGGATAACTTTATGCTGCTTTATTATTTATCAAAATATTACACTTTAATCTTGATATGCCATACTGTACATCTTTTGTAATATTAATAATATTAGGCTTACAACTTTATTTTCATAATATCACAACTTTAATATCATAATAGTACAGCTGTATTCTCATAATATTATGACTTTAATCTCGTAACATTAGGCTTAATCAAAACTGTATGACTTTAATCTCATAATATTAATAATATATGCTATGACCTTGAAGCTATAGCTAGGAGTTAAGTCTGTCACGATGTTTTAAATAAAACTGTTATTTTGAAAGTGCCCCGAAATCTGCCCCCTCGCCATGCAAAGCCCCCCTCTCTGGAGCATGTTTCTTATTTAAGGTATCTAAAGCCATTATTATTATCATCTCAACTTTTATCAGGAAGACAGTGTGCACACGCTGCAGAGAGAGGGGGTGCTTTTCCTGGCGGGGGTGCAGATTTAGGCATTACTACACTGTAAAAATAAAAAAGTTAAGAAAACTCAAAATATTAAGGCAACTTACTGCACCACATTTTTAAGTTTTGAAAAAAAAAAAAAAAAACATGCAGTTGTGCCAACCAGAAATCTTTAGCCCAGATCATATGTATTAAAACTTTAAATATTAAATCTCACCAACTTAAAAATGTAATTTGTGTCTTTTGTTGGCCTGATTTAAATTCTACAAAATGTGTATTGCAAGTTTTGCTGACCATCCTTTAGGACCAACTAAAAAAAATGAGTTTCACCAATAAAATGTTTTACATGCATCAAAATCATTAAGTGGACGCAATGCTATACTTTTGTTAATTTAACATAGCAACTGGGAAATTGGAATTTATGACTATCACACATCCACCTTATTGTCAGTTATGTAAAACTTTTGCAATTTATGCAAATGTAACCAGACTGACTTGGCAACACAGAATATAGAAACCTGCTCTTATGAGCTTCAACACTGAGGCCAGGCAGGTACTGTTATATAACAAATATGCAAATTCCAAGAGAAAGCAGCTTGTGGAGAATGCTTACACACTGATGGTGAGTGAGAGGTGGAAGGACACGCCCAATATGCAAATAGTGTGATTAACATTGCTCCATAGACCCCGATCAAATAAAGGGTCAAACTGAGCATGTGCAGAGTAGTTGGCATGGCCTCGACTAGGGTTAACTACAATAAGTAACTTTTGCCAACGCAGATTATTTACTTGGACCAACTTTTAACAAGAAACGTAATAAAGTAAGTTGGGGTGATTAGTTTGCTATATTTTTTTAGGGTGCAATTCAATATTTCTCATTTAGCTTGCTTACAAATCACATTAAGCAGAACAATTTTAAGTTTTGTTTTTTACAGTGTATGGTTTCGAATTCAGCACCCCCGCCAGGAAAAGCACCCCCTCTTGTTTAGTCTATGGTATATAATGACATATTAATAATGATAATAAAAAAGCATAATACAGCATTAAAAAGCCACTGAACTTTAAATGAGTCATAGTGTGAAAGCTGAATACTTTCTTCTGTATGTACGGGATGTGTTTTTCATGTATTGGCCATTAGGTTAAACTATTGGCCGTCTTGATTTGTATTTAAACAAACCCTTAAAAATACACAATGAACAATATTGAGGTCAGAAAACTGGTATTGAAGTTATGATAATTTGAGTATTATGACAGGCCTATATATAGCATGTTGGTACTAGTGCACAATAACCTTGTATCTTCATTTTGTCGTTTTTGATGACTAGAAATGTTCGAAAATTTGTCTTGGAATTAAATGTTTTACATTCACCTCCACTTATTTTTTATGAAATTTTATAAAATGTGTTTCTTCTGTAAAAAATAATTTTTGAATTCACAAGATTTTTGTGTTGCGAGGCTCATTGCTATCTTACACCGCGTCAAAAGTCTATTTTTACTCCTTCCTCCTGTCTGGTTTAAACAGCAGCAGATCTTCTGAATATATCTACACTGATGGGCGTGGTGTTCTGGAAATGAGGTGTGTTCAGGTACATTTCTGGAGTTTTATCTTGTTTATCTTGGTAACAGAAAACACAGGAGCTCCACTGACTGAATACAACCTAGACAGACGCCAACAGTCAGACGTTCATCGCTATCTCGGTAACACAGGCGCTGTGCCGAGCCGAGCGTACACCCCCACTTATTACACACACATGAACACACAGCAGCACAAACCCAACTTTTACATCAACAATAAACAGAATAGTAAATAAAATAACATTGCTGTTCCCGTAAATGAGCTGCTGGAGCTCCTTCACAGCGTCAACCAGCAGCTCAGTTTCCTCTGCTGAGAAGAGTTTGTTGAACACGTCCAGGTAGCTGCACCGTTACAATAGCAATCCGCCAAAGACAGAGCTCACCTGATCTACTCTTAAAGAGAATGATGAGCAAGAGACACTCTGATTGGTTTATTATTTCATGTTACGCCTAAAATTAACCACACAGGGAATCGCAAAAGGTGTACTTTTCCCATCATTATGATAGCAACGACACACTAACACACCTTTAATCAAGCTACAAAATCATGGTGCATCACTAAAATAGGGTCCTTTGTCTTTAAACCTGTTTTTTATCATATTTTTTAACGTATTTCTAGTGGTCTATACTGTTTTATAGGTTCTCGTATAGAAATGTTCTACAGACCTCCGCTCAGAGCTCGTCTGACAGGAAGGATCTGACGTCTATTTCATTCAACCTTCCAACAATCAGAGAAGATTAGCTCAAATCACACAGACTGACTGACCTCTGATTCAGCAGACAGACACGTCTCTGAATAAATAACAATCTCTCGCTCTGCTGCTTCTGTATACCAGCATTCTCCTCTTTAAAATTATATATGATATTATATACAGCTTCACACAGACGTCTGCGTCCTGACTCTACTGTATTATTACTGCCAGTGGCTTTACTTATGCTTATATACAGTATTTATGCTTATATACAGTATTAATGCTATTTACAGTATTTGTGCACATATACTGTATTTATGCTTATTTACAGTATTTATGTTTATATACAGTATTTATGCTTATAAACAGTATTTTTGCTTATATACAGTATTTATGCTTATATACAGTATTTATGCTTATTTACAGTATTCATACATATATACAGTATTCATGATATACAGTATTTATGCTTATATACAATATTCATACATGTATACAGTATTCATTCTATTATACAGTATTCATGCTTATATACAGTATTTATACTTATTTACAGTATTCATGCTTATATACAGTATTTATGCTTATATACAGTATACATACATATATACAGTATTCATAAATATATACAGTGTTCATGATATTATACAGTAT
Organism: Astyanax mexicanus; assembly: GCF_023375975.1. Taxonomy (NCBI): domain Eukaryota; kingdom Metazoa; phylum Chordata; class Actinopteri; order Characiformes; family Acestrorhamphidae; genus Astyanax; species Astyanax mexicanus. Next base: position 1,469,568 of record NC_064409.1, read on the forward strand.
TTATGCTTATTTACAGTATTTATGCTTATATACAATATTCATACATGTATACAGTATTCATGCTATTATACAGAATTCATGCTTATATACAGTATTTATGCTTATATACAGTATTTATGCTTATATACATTATTTATGCTTATATACAGTATTTATGCTTATTTACAGTATTTATGTTTATATACAGTATTTATGCTTATTTACAGTATTCATGATATTATACAGTATTTATGCTTATTTACAGTATTTATGCTTATACACAGTATTCATACATATATACAGTATTCGTGCTATTATACAGTATTTATGCTTATTTACAGTATTTCTGCTTATATACAGTATTTATGCTTATATACAGTATTTATGCTTATTTACAGTATTTATGTTTATATACAGTATTTATGCTTATTTACAGTATTCATGATATTATACAGTATTTATGCTTATATACAGTATTTATGCTATTTAAAGTATTTATGCTTATATACAGTATTTACGTTTATATACAGTATTTATGTTTATATACAGTATTTATGCTTATATACAGTATTTATGCTTATATACAGTATTTATGCTTATTTACAGTATTTATGCTTATATACAGTATTTATGCTTATTTACAGTATTTATGCTTATTTACAGTATTTATGCTTATATACAGTATTTATGCTTATTTACAGTATTATGCTTATATACAGTATTTATGCTTATTTACAGTATTTATGCTTATTTACAGTATTTATGCTTATTTACAGTATTTATGCTTATATACAGTATTTATGCTTATTTACAGTATTTCTGCTTATATACAGTATTTATGCTTATTTACAGTATTTATGCTTATTTACAGTATTTATGCTTATATACAGTATTTATGCTTATTTACAGTATTTATGCTTATTTACAGTATTTATGCTTATTTACAGTATTATGCTTATATACAGTATTTATGCTTATTTACAGTATTTATGCTTATTTACAGTATTTATGCTTATTTACAGTATTTATGCTTATATACAGTATTTATGCTTATTTACAGTATTTATGCTTATTTACAGTATTTATGCTTATATACAGTATTTATGCTTATTTACAGTATTTATGCTTATTTACAGTATTTATGCTTATATACAGTATTTATGCTTATTTACAGTATTTATGCTTATATACAGTATTTATGCTTATTTACAGTATTTATGCTTATTTACAGTATTTATGCTTATATACAGTATTTATGCTTATTTACAGTATTTATGCTTATTTACAGTATTTATGCTTATATACAGTATTTATGCTTATTTACAGTATTTATGCTTATTTACAGTATTTATGCTTATATACAGTATTTATGCTTATTTACAGTATTTATGCTTATATACAGTATTTATGCTTATTTACAGTATTTATGCTTATTTACAGTATTTCTGCTTATATACAGTATTTATGCTTATTTACAGTATTTATGCTTATATACAGTATTTATGCTTATATACAGTATTTATGCTTATATACAGTATTTATGCTTATTTACAGTATTTCTGCTTATATACAGTATTTATGCTTATTTACAGTATTTATGCTTATATACAGTATTTATGCTTATATACAGTATTTATGCTTATTTACAGTATTTATGCTTATTTACAGTATTTATGCTTATATACAGTATTTATGCTTATTTACAGTATTTATGCTTATATACAGTATTTATGCTTATTTACAGTATTTATGCTTATATACAGTACTTATGCTTAAATGATTTTCTGTATTGTTTATTACTTTATTTATTTTTACTGTATTTTAATATTTATTCACTTCTAATAGAGTTTTACTGTAGTCAAAGAGAAATCCATCTCAGAATAGAATTGAGTGAAGTTTAGTTAAGTGAAGTTATTATCTGTGGCCTCTGTCAGATTTAATTCTATTATAGTTCTGTAGAGTTTAACCTTCAGGAGGAGGAGAGTGGTGGAATCCTGCAGGATGCTCCCGCTAATCCAGAATATGTGTTCTTTAATGTGTCGAGGCCTTTAATAGAGAGAAAGACAGGATATTAGAGAGAGAGAGAGAGAGAGACTGAGAGAGAGAGAGAGAGTGAGAGAGACTGAGAGAAAGAGAGAGAGAGAACGACAGAGCATGTCTCAGAGCTGCATTTTACTACAGTAATCTCATTTTCTTACAGATGGGATTGAGTGACAGTGATCATCCCGAGCTGCTAAAGACTCGGTCTGGGTAATATAGAGAGTATAGAGAGTAATATAGTAATATATCTCTAATATAGAGAGTATAGAGAGTAATATAGTAATATATCTCTAATATAGAGAGTATAGAGAGTAATATAGTAATATATCTCTAATATAGAGAGTATAGAGAGTAATATAGTAATATATCTCTAATATAGAGAGTATAGAGAGTAATATAGTAATATATATCTAATATAGAGTATAGAGAGTAATATAGTAATATATATCTAATATAGAGAGTATAGAGAGTAATATAGTAATATATCTCTAATATAGAGAGTATAGAGAGTAATATAGTAATATATCTCTAATATAGAGAGTATAGAGAGTAATATAGTAATATATCTCTAATATAGAGAGTATAGAGAGTAATATAGTAATATATATCTAATATAGAGTATAGAGAGTAATATAGTAATATATATCTAATATAGAGAGTATAGAGAGTAATATAGTAATATATATCTAATATAGAGAGTATAGAGAGTAATATAGTAATATTTATCTAATATAGAGAGTATAGAGAGTAATATAGTAATATATCTCTAATATAGAGAGTATAGAGAGTAATATAGTAATATATATCTAATATAGAGTATAGAGAGTAATATAGTAATATATATCTAATATAGAGAGTATAGAGAGTAATATAGTAATATATCACTAATATAGAGAGTATAGAGAGTAATATAGTAATATATCTCTAATATAGAGAGTATAGAGAGTAATATAGTAATATATATCTAATATAGAGAGAATAGAGAGTAATATAGTAATATATATCTAATACAGAGAGTATAGAGAGTAATATAGTAATATATATCTAATATAGAGAGTATAGAGAGTAATATAGTAATATATCTCTAATATAGAGAGTATAGACAGTAATATAGTAATATATCTCTAATATAGAGAGTATAGACAGTAATATAGTAATATATCTCTAATATAGAGAGTATAGAGAGTAATATAGTAATATATATCTAATATAGAGAGTGTAGAGAGTAATATAGTAATATATATCTAATATAGAGAGTATAGAGAGTAATATAGTAATATATCTCTAATATAGAGAGTATAGACAGTAATATAGTAATATATCTCTAATATAGAGAGTATAGACAGTAATATAGTAATATATCTCTAATATAGAGAGTATAGAGAGTAATATAGTAATATATATCTAATATAGAGAGTATAGAGAGTAATATAGTAATATATATCTAATATAGAGAGTATAGAGAGTAATATAGTAATATATCTCTAATATAGAGAGTATAGAGAGTAATATATATCTAATATAGAGAGTATAGAGAGTAATATAGTGATATATATCTAATATAGAGAGTATAGAGAGTAATATAGTAATATATATCTAATATAGAGAGTATAGAGAGTAATATAGTAATATATATCTAATATAGAGAGTATAGAGAGTAATATAGTAATATATATCTAATATAGAGAGTATAGAGAGTAATATAGTAATATATCTCTAATATAGAGAGTATAGAGAGTAATATAGTAATATATATCTAATATAGAGAGTATAGAGAGTAATATAGTAATATATCTCTAATATAGAGAGTATAGAGAGTAATATAGTAATATATCTCTAATATAGAGAGTATTGAGAGTAATATAGTAATATATCTCTAATATAGAGAGTATAGAGAGTAATATAGTAATATATATCTAATATAAAGAGTATAGAGAGTAATATAGTAATATATATCTAATATAGAGAGTATAGAGAGTAATATAGTAATATATATCTAATATAAAGAGTATAGAGAGTAATATAGTAATATATATCTAATATAGAGAGTATAGAGAGTAATATAGTAATATATATCTAATATAGAGAGTATAGAGAGTAATATAGTAATATATATCTAATATAGAGAGTATAGAGAGTAATATAGTAATATATCTCTAATATAGAGAGTATAGAGAGTAATATAGTAATATATATCTAATATAGAGAGTATAGAGAGTAATATAGTAATATATCTCTAATATAGAGAGTATAGAGAGTAATATAGTAATATATATCTAATATAGAGAGTATAGAGAGTAATATAGTAATATATCTCTAATATAGAGAGTATAGAGAGTAATATAGTAATATATATCTAATATAGAGAGTATAGAGAGTAATATAGTAATATATCTCTAATATAGAGAGTATAGAGAGTAATATAGTAATATATATCTAATATAGAGAGTATTGAGAGTAATATAGTAATATATCTCTAATATAGAGAGTATAGAGAGTAATGTAGTAATATATCTCTAATATAGAGTATTGAGAGTAATATAGTAATATATATCTAATATAGAGAGTATAGAGAGTAATATAGTAATATATCTCTAATATAGAGAGTATAGAGAGTAATATAGTAATATATATCTAATATAGAGAGTATAGAGAGTAATATAGTAATATATATCTAATATAGAGAGTATAGAGAGTAATATAGTAATATATATCTAATATAGAGAGTATAGAGAGTAATATAGTAATATATATCTAATATAGAGAGTATAGAGAGTAATATAGTAATATATCACTAATATAGAGAGTATAGAGAGTAATATAGTAATATATCTCTAATATAGAGAGTATAGAGAGTAATATAGTAATATATATCTAATATAGAGAGTATAGAGAGTAATATGGTAATATATATCTAATATAGAGAGTATAGAGAGTAATATAGTAATATATATCTAATATAGAGAGTATAGAGAGTAATATAGTAATATATCACTAATATAGAGAGTATAGAGAGTAATATAGTAATATATCTCTAATATAGAGAGTATAGAGAGTCATATAATAATATATATCTAATATAGAGAGTATAGAAAGTATAAATACAGTCATACTATTTTATTACTGTGTTTTAGGGTCTCTTTACATAGAAATGAAAGTTCTCTATATTTTATGAATTATCTTTTTACTCCTTACATTTTAATAAAAACATTCTTGTTACTACTGTTTCATTTCAGCTGTTTTTCATTCAGGCCTCTCATCGTTCAATAAAACCCCTATCCAGATAAATCTCTCCATCCAGATAGAGTGAATCTGATTGTGATTGGATGTTGAGAAGTATAAACATATACCATTCCCACTCCCTATTGGTTTGAGTGGACTTGCTGGTGTGCATTGGGTCATTGTCCTGCTGCAGAACCCAGGTACGCCTGAATGAGTTATAGCAAGTTCTCCAGATCCTGAATCAGCAAATCAGCCACAGACCATCCACTTCCACTACCACCACCATGTTTGACTTTTAGTATAATCAATATGTTCATTATCTAAAGTTATCTGTAGTTTTATTCTAGATCTAACGAGACAAAATTACCTTATTTACCTACTGTTATATTAACAATAAACAGAATAAAGAATGAAATAACATTGCTGTTCCCTTAAATTACCTTAAATTACTTTAAGTTACTTTCACAGCATGAACCTTCAGAGCAGGTCAGTTTCCAAAAGCACAGCGCTGTTAAGATACCAACATGCCAAAGTCAGAGCTCACCTGGTTCTTAAAGGGAATGATGAGCAAGAGGCACTCTGATTGGTTTATTTCACGTTACGCCCAAAAGTAACAACACCAATGATTAGTTAAGTACAATAGAGAATTAGTACATACATTTTGCTTTGCGTTTCGAGCTGTGCACTGTATACTTTTCCTGTGGTTACAATGGCAAAGACACATTGACATGCACCTAAATCAACCTGCACGGTGCAAGGTTGATGTCTTGCCTATAGATAGCTAAAATACAGCTAGAATGTGTGTGTTTAAGAGTGTGTAGATGTGTGTGTGTGCAGGTGTGTGCAGGTGTGTGTGTGTGTAAATGTGTGTGTTTAAGTGTGTAAATCTGTGTGTGTGTGGTTTGGGGGTTTAATGTGCTTTAACAGAACTGAGATTTTCTCTGTGTACAGAGTGAAGAATAACACTGCATCAGTCTTTTGTCCTGAGGGGGGAATAAAAGTGCACACAGTGAACTGAGGAGCTTTATAACATCATCACTTTATTACTTTATTTACTTTCTGTTTAGGAAAAGCTGAATAATTAATGAATAAATGTTGGAAAATGGATTACATTCTCAGTTTAAGGAGCAACCAGGAAACATTATTACGTTTCCAGGCAGTTTATTACATGATCCTGAATTCATCTCTTTTACGATGAGCTGCATGTGGACGGGTGGTAAACTTTAACAAAACAGGATTTGGAACAGCCTTTTCTTAAAAATATACCTAATTTAGAAATTAATATATTTCTGAATACAAATCAAACATTTGATGCCTCCACACCTATCATTTTATTATAGTTGTCTAGTTGTTACTTCTAGTTTCAAACATGCAGAATTTGGGTTGATTCCATGTAATAATCATATAACAATCGTATAAATGTTTTAAGAACATTTTCAGAAAATAAGTAACGTATTTTCCTGCAGAGAAAAAAGGATTTTGTTTCGACTACACCTGTAGCCCGTATACAGGCCAAGCATGTGTTCAGTTTTTTTTTTCAGTGGGTAAAAAACGTTTAAATTTATTGCAGCCACCAAAAAGCCTTTATTGCAAAGGTTGTGAACGACTGTATCAACCTTAGATATTGGGCTAGTTTAAGCTTCTGACGGGAGGGTTTTAGACAGACTTCGTGCAGGATATTTGCTGGACATGGCAACCCTGGCAGCTGCCTGTAACTCACATGCTTTCTCTCTCGCTCTATATGTGCGATTTAAACGCTGAGAATATGTATAATAAATGTATAATGAGCTGATGTATAATGATTGAGAATGGGTTGTTGTCCTTGTCCTTTATCTGGTGTGTTTACATGTTTGGAGACACGGAGAACCACTTGTTTTAGTTCATTACTCCTCCCACAGTGCTTACAGTCCACTTTATCACACATTAATGACGTGTCAACAATAAAATTGTGTATAGACAATTTTTAATGGCTGATGTTGCTGATTTTGCTTATTATTGCAGCCCAAAGTGAATTGCTGTTACTGTAATATTTAGCAGATACAGGTTTTGTTATAAAAAAATTGTTGCTTTAAAATGTTGGGCTAGTTTACGTTTCTGATGTAAAGGTTTTTGACAGACTTTTTTGCAGGATTTTTTTTGCTGGACCTGGCAACTCAGTGAATTGCTGTTAATGTTAACATTAGCAGGTACATGTTTTGTCCTGTTTTTGCGCTACTTTTATATTTACTGTCAAAAAGCCTCAATTACAAACTGTTCAAATTGAAAATGTGTTATTAAAGTTTCTGATGGGAGTGTTTTAGACTGACTTTGTGCAGGATTTTTTTTGCTGGACCTGGCAACCCTGGCAGCAGCTGGCAATAACTTGCTATTAATGTGTGCTTTCATTCTCTATCAGTCCAGAGACATCAGAAGCTCTACATGTGGGATTTAAATGAATAATGAATATATGTATTATATGTATAATGAGCTGATGTACAGTGATTGAGGATGGGTGTTGTCTTGTCCCTTATCTGGTGTGGTTACATGTTTGGAGACAGGTACAGATTTTTCTCCTGTTTTTGGGCTACTTTTATATTAATTGTCACAAACTGTTCAAAGTGAAAATTTGTTGTTAAAGTTTCTGATGGGAGGGTTTTAGACAGTGCATGATTTTTTGCTTGATCTGGCAACCCTGACTGCAGCTGGTGTTAACTCACTTTCTTTATCAGTCCAGAGATAGCAGAAGCTCTACATGTGGGATTTATATTTATAATGAATATATTTATTGTATAAAAGCCATAATCACAAACTGTTCAAAATGAAAATGTGTTGCTTAAAATGTTGGGCTAGTTTAAGTTTCTGACTTTGTTCAGGATTCTTTTTTTTTTTTTTTTTTTGCTGGATCTGGCAACCCAGTGAATTACTCTTACTGTTATCATTAGCAGGTACAGGTTTTGTACTGTTTTTGGGCTACTTTTATATTTACTGTCTTAAAGCCTTAATCAAAAACTGTTCAAAATGAAAATGTGTTGTTTTAGTTTCTGATTGGAGGGTTTAAGACAGACTTTGCGCAGAATTTATTTATTTATTTATTTTTGCTGGATCTGGCAACCCAGTGAATTACTCTTACTGTTATCATTAGCAGGTACAGGTTTTGTACTGTTTTTGGGCTACTTTTATATTTACTGTCTAAAAGCCTTAATCAAAAACTGTTGATGTGAAAAATGGAAAATGAAAATGTGTTGTTTTAGTTTCTGATTGGAGGGTTTAAGACAGACTTTGCGCAGAATTTATTTATTTATTTTTTTTGCTGGACCTGGCAACCCTGGCCGCAGCTGGCTGTAACTTACTATAGATGTCTGCTTTCTGTCTCTATCAGTACAGAGACAGGAAAAGCTCTATATGTGGGATTTAAATGTATAATGATCTGATATACAGTGATTGAGTATGGGTATTGTCTTGTCTCTTATCTGGAGTGTTTACATGTTTGTACTGTTAATCAGTCCTCCAGTCTCATCACCGTCTCTCTCTCTCTCTTTTATTTCTCTTCTTCTAGGCTCCAACTACTCCAGCCCGTCCCTGGCTCCGGTGGCGAGTCTGAATGAGCAGGAGCATGGTGGTGGTGGAGGAGGTGGAGGGGGTGGAGGCGGAGGGGGTGGAGGTGGTGGAGGGGGTGGAGTAGTGGGTTTGGCACCAGAGCACATCCCTACGCCGGGCGCCGCTCTCAGCTGGCAGGCGGCCATCGACGCGGCGCGGCAGGCCAAGCTGATGGGCAACGCCGGAGCACCCATCTCCACCGTCAGCTCCACCCAACGCAAGCGGCAGCACTACAGCAAGCCCAAGAAACCCGTCACCACCGCGGCTACCCGCCCCCCGCGAGCCCTGCTCTGCCTAACCCTCAAAAACCCCATCCGCAGAGCCTGCATCAACATAGTGGAGTGGAAGTATCCTTTCAGCCCTGCGGTTAATAATACTCTTTATAAAATACATTCAGTGTTCATTTTTTAAAGGTAAAATTTCACTCTATAGAAAATATATAGTACATATTACAGTAGATCCTATAAGATGACATGTTGCAATGCTCATCTACACTGAAAAAAATATTAAATAAGTAAAATGTACTTAAAACAAAGTTTTGCTACTTTCTGCATTCGCTTTTTTTTAAGTAAATATAATTTCAGATAAATATAAGTAACTTCAACTTTTAAGTTTCAATACTTAAATGTTACACAGAGTCAATAAGTGAACTGAACTTCACTTAATTTACTTAATTTCTGCATACAATATTACCTAATTGCAATTATTTAATCAATACAATATTACTCAAATAATTTATGATACATAATACATTATAATTCCTAAAATGTAAATATTTTTAATTAAAACACACATATTACACTGTCTCAACACATGCATGGCATATAATACATTATTTTTAGTATACTAAACATGCCATCCATGTGTTAAAAATATTATAATTATAATACTGTTTTAATACATTATAATAGAAATTATAATATATTATGCATCATAAATTATTTGAGTAACATTGTATAAGTGAAGTAATTGTAATTAGGTAATATTGTATGCAGAAATGAAGTAAAGTTTACTAAAAGAAAGGATTGATTCAGTAAAAATAAATGAAGTAAAGTTTACTAAAAGAAAGGATTGATTCAGTAAAAATAAATGAAGTAAAGTTTACTAAAAGAAAGGATTGATTCAGTAAAAATAAATGAAGTAAAGTTTACTAAAAGAAAGGATTGATTCAGTAAAAATAAATGAAGTAAAGTTTACTAAAAGAAAGGATTGATTCAGTAAAAATAAATGAAGTAAAGTTTACTAAAAGAAAGGATTGATTCAGTAAAATAAATGAAGTAAAGTTTACTAAAAGAAAGGATTGATTCAGTAAAAATAAATGAAGTAAAGTTTACTAAAAGAAAGGATTGATTCAGTAAAAATAAATGAAGTAAAGTTTACTAAAAGAAAGGATTGATTCAGTAAAATAAATGAAGTAAAGTTTACTAAAAGAAAGGATTGATTCAGTAAAAAATAAATGAAGTAAAGTTTACTAAAAGAAAGGATTGATTCAGTAAAAATAAATGAAGTAACGTTTACTAAAAGAAAGGATTGATTCAGTAAAAATAAATGAAGTAAAGTTTACTAAAAGAAAGGATTGATTCAGTAAAAATAAATGAAGTAAAGTTTACTAAAAGAAAGGATTGATTCAGTAAAAATAAATGAAGTAAAGTTTATTAAAAGAAAGGATTGATTCAGTAAAAATAAATGAAGTAAAGTTTACTAAAAGAAAGGATTGATTCAGTAAAAATAAATGAAGTAACGTTTACTAAAAGAAAGGATTGATTCAGTAAAAATAAATGAAGTAAAGTTTACTAAAAGAAAGGATTGATTCAGTAAAAATAAATGAAGTAAAGTTTACTAAAAGAAAGGATTGATTCAGTAAAAATAAATGAAGTAAAGTTTACTAAAAGAAAGGATTGATTCAGTAAAATAAATGAAGTAAAGTTTACTGAAAGAAAGGATTGATTCAGTAAAAATAAATAAAGTAAAGTTTACTAAAAGAAAGGATTGATTCAGTAAAAATAAATGAAGTAAAGTTTACTAAAAGAAAGGATTGATTCAGTAAAAATAAATGAAGTAAAGTTTACTAAAAGAAAGGATTGATTCAGTAAAAATAAATGAAGTAAAGTTTACTAAAAGAAAGGATTGATTCAGTAAAAATAAATGAAGTAAAGTTTACTAAAAGAAAGGATTGATTCAGTAAAAATAAATGAAGTAAAGTTTAATAAAAGAAAGGATTGATTCAGTAAAAATAAATGAAGTAAAGTTTAATAAAAGAAAGGATTGATTCAGTAAAAATAAATGAAGTAAAGTTTACTAAAAGAAAGGATTGATTCAGTAAAAATAAATGAAGTAAAGTTTAATAAAAGAAAGGATTGATTCAGTAAAATAAAAGAAGTAAAGTTTACTAAAAGAAAGGATTGATTCAGTAAAAATAAATGAAGTAAAGTTTACTAAAAGAAAGGATTGATTCAGTAAAAATAAATGAAGTAAAGTTTACTAAAAGAAAGGATTGATTCAGTAAAAATAAATGAAGTAAAGTTTACTAAAAGAAAGGATTGATTCAGTAAAAATAAATGAAGTAAAGTTTACTGAAAGAAAGGATTGATTCAGTAAAAATAAATGAAGTAAAGTTTACTAAAAGAAAGGATTGATTCAGTAAAATAAATGAAGTAAAGTTTACACTACTATCCTAATACAAAATCTATATTAAAAAAATCCAATGAACAAAATGTTTTTAAGTAATTTATTCCTAGACATGATAAAACATGTTCCAAATAACAGTGAATTAGTAATAATGATATACTAATATCCCTTAATGACTGAGTTGCTGATTTGTGATCTTTTCTGATGGACAACAATTACTCACAATTAGTGTTCTGTGCAACAAAACATTAAAACATTTATTTACTTATTTATTTATTTATTTTTATTTAAAGATAAATAAAGTCATGAACAGGTCAGTTTCCACTAAGTGACAGTGAGTGAGTGAGTGAGTGGGAGATTGATTGATAATAAATTTGCTGAGAGTAGCTGTATTTAATGTGAGCACACTAACAGTGTGTAAAGGTGATCAGTGAGCTGATTGATTAAGTGATTGATTAGCTGTGGATTAAGAGGACAGCTTTCCTTTACTCTCCGTTTAGAGCACTTACACTCACACACTCACATGATTTACATCCGCCAATCAGAAACCAGAAACTATTACTGAGGAAAGGACTGATGAACTGACCTCATAAAAATGATCTTATACTAGTTTTAAAACTAATATATAAATACAGCTCTGGAAAAAAATATATAAGAGATCACTTCAGTTTCTGAATCAGTTTCTCTGATTTTGCTATTTATAGGTTTATGTTTGAGTAAAATGAACATTGTTGTTTTATTCTATAAACTACAGACAACATTTCTCCCAAATTACAAATAAAATATTCTCATTTAGAGCATTTATTTACAGAAAATGAGAAATGTCTGAAATAACAAAAAAGATGCAGAGCTTTCAGACCTCAAATAATGCAAAGAAAACAAGTTCATATTCATAAAGTTTTAAGAGTTCAGAAATAATCAATATTTGGTGGAATAACCCTGGTGGTTTTTAATCACAGTTTTTTTCATGCATCTTGGCATCATGTTCTCCTCCACCAGTCTTACACACTGCTTTTAGATAACTTTATGCTGCTTTACTCCTGGTGCAAAAATTCAAGCAGTTCAGTTTGGTGGTTTGATGGTTTGTGATCATCCATCTTCCTCTTGATTATATTCCAGAGGTTTTTAATTTGGTAAAATCAAAGAAATTCATAATTTTTAAGTGCTCTCTTATTAAAAAGCTGTCTAATTTAATCCCTAATTTACCTAACTACATAATTCTGTCACAATACTTACAGAGCCCCCTACACTAGATCTTCACATCGAGAAACACCATTTTGTCCATTTCTTTTTGCTGCTTGAAAACCTCAGGCAGTGCACAGCAGGATTAGCCAGCAGACTTTGTCTGAGGGAGGGATCTGTATCTACTGTCTAATTACTACTACTACTAATTTGAGTTTTGTGCTTCTATTGCAGTTAAGCATGATCTAGCGTGTTTGTGTCTTGTTATTTAAGCACAAACCAACACTAGAATGTGCGATGGATGCTTAACTTAAATATGGGGCGTGGCCAGCAACAGCTAATTTGCATTAAAGTGACAGAAAACAGAAGCAATACTGTTTTTCATTAGTTACATTAGTTCTGTTTTATCACGCAAGACCATTATGTCTTTTAGTCCTGCTATGTTACACACATGTGATTTATGTAGATAATGTGATCCTGCATTGTGATTGGCTGCTGTGGGTTTGAATAATGATGGTTAAAATATATTTTCAGTAGATTATTTGTGACGGTTCTCCAGAGCTAACAGAGTGTACCTACATCAGCGTGAAGCGCATAATTATTTGCTTGCAGTCTGTGTTTCCCATATGTGCGTCTCTTAGAAGTGTGTGTGTGTGTGTGTGTGTGTGAGTGTGTGTGTGTGAGTGTGTGTGTGTGAGTGTGTGTGTGTGTGTGTGTGTGTGTGTGTGTGTGTGTGTGTGTGAGCGGAAGCGGATTTTCTTAAGAGAGAGAGAAAATACAGAAACTCTGATGATCCATGAGTCATAAAAACACTGGCATCCCAAATTAAGCATCCAAAGATTCACTCAAAACACAACCCCCTCGCCTCATTCCGTCAACACACACACACACACACACACACACACACACAGCATGTCTTTTCCAAATGTTCCCCCTCTTCAGGAGACTGTACCAATTTCTCTTTTTTCATTTTCTCTCTCTCTCGCTCTTCTCTTTCACAATTTTCAGTTACGCTTTTCATGTATCTTGTATGTCTTTGCTATCGTAACGGCGGGAAAAGTACACCTTGCGCATCTTAAAACACAACACAAAAAAGGCATGTACTAATTAACATGAAACAAACCAATCAGAGTGTCTCTCTTTTGCTCATCATTCTCTTTAAGAGTAGATCAGGTGAGCTCTGTCTTTGGTGGACTGCTATTGTAACGGTGCAGCTACCTGGACGTGTTCATCAAACTCTTCTCAGCAGAGGAAACTGAGCTGCTGGTTGACGCTGTGAAGGAGCTCCAGCAGCTCATTTACGGGAACAGCAATGTTATTTTATTTACTATTCTGTTTATTGTTGATGTAAAAGTTGGGTTTGTGCTGCTGTGTGTTCATGTGTGTGTAATAAGTGGGGGTGTACGCTCGGCTCGGCACGGCGCCTGTGTTACCGAGATAGCGATGAACGTCTGACTGTTGGCGTCTGTCTAGGTTGTATTCAGTCAGTGGAGCTCCTGTGTTTTCTGTTACCAAGATAAACAAGATAAAACTCCAGAAATGTACCTGAACACACCTCATTTCCAGAACACCACGCCCATCAGTGTAGATATATTCAGAAGATCTGCTGCTGTTTAAACCAGGCAGGAGGAAGGAGTGAAAATAGACTGTTGGTGGGGTTTAAAATAGCGATAAACATCACAATATGACTTAGGATATCACAGGGCCGGTAAATCTTATGCTTTATCACTTTCTCTCTCTCTCTTTTCATCACATTTATTCAGTCATCATTTCTCCCTCTTCTCACTCTACTTTTCTTTAAATTATTCTTTTACTCTTTTTCTCTTTCTCACACAGTTACGTTCACACTTTTTACACCTGTGTTCTTCTTCTCTTCTTCTGCTCTCTCACCTATTCTCTCTTTCTCTCTTATTCTCTCTCACTCATTTGCTCTCCCTGTCCCTGTTTTCATCTCACTCTCTCACTCTCTCTGTTTAAATATCTCTTTCTCATAATCTTTTTTGTTCTTTCTTTTTTCTCTCTCCTTGTTACACTCATCCTTTCTTTCCTTCTCTCTCTTTTTCTCTTTATAGCACAATTTTAATCTCTCTCTCTCTATTTGTTGCAATCCTGTTTTCTTTTTCTTTCTCTTTTTATTGCTCTATTTTCTTCTTTTTCTCTCTCTCGCTCTCTCCCTTTGTTGCACTCTTGTTCTCTTGTTGTCTTTCTCTTCCTCTCTTTTTTCTTTCTTCATTGCACTCTTTTGTTCTCTCTCTCTCTCTTTCTCTCTTTGTTGCACTCTTGTTCTCTCTCTTTTTTATCTTTAAAGCACTCTTTTGTTCTCTCTCTGCTTCTCTCTCTGCTTCTCTCTCTGTTTCTTGCACTTGTTTGTTCTTTCTTCCCATTTCTCTCTCTCTCTCTCTCTCTCTCTCTCTCTCTGTAATAAATGCAGTTTCTCTCTCAGGTGTGATGGTGTGAGGTTTGAGCAGTAAAGTGAGAGAGTGAAGAACAGATTGATTAGTGTTTATTTCATGCAGGATCTGTCGTAGCTGGAGCTTCATGAAAGTAACTATTATTCACCTGATTTCTCTCTTAATGTGTTCACATTACACACACACACACACACACACACACACACACACACACACACACCTGGATACACCACGTTTCTCACGTTGTTTAGCTTCACTAAATAACAGACAGAATAAAAGTCCCTCAGTCTTGTTAAACGTGTTTTTCCCTCAGTCCTGCAGTAATGAGAGAGTGTGAGACAATAGAACAGAGAATTTTACTGATAAAATAAAACAACAAAAAAATCCCTCCAGCTGAGGCGACTCCCAATTACCAAAATATCCAGCAGTTCTTTGTTTCTCTCACAGTTTTCAGAAGCAAAAGATTTCAAATGTTCTGATAACTTTTACCACATTTTACAAAACATTATGGGCTCTATCTTAAAACCCGTAAACAGTCTATTTTCACTCCTTCCTCCTGTCTGCTTTAAACAGCAGCAGATCTTCTGAATATATCTACACTGATGGGCGTGGTGTTCTGGAAATGAGGTGTGTTCAGGTACATTTCTGGAGTTTTATCTTGTTTATCTTGGTAACAGAAAACACAGGAGCTCCACTGACTGAATACAACCTAGACAGAAGCCAACAGTCAGACAGACGTTCATCACTATCCCTAAGGAGGAACAAAATATAAAATAATAATAATAAATAAAAGAAAAACTAATTATTAATTGAAATTTAATGTAGATTAATAAAATATATTTGTAAAAAGAAAAAAACTAGAAATTCTAATAAGACCATAAAAAGTTGTCACGTAAAAAAAATGTAAGAATTAATAAAACATATAATAAAAGAAAACATAATAAGATAGATTATTATAATAAGGAATAATAGATAAGAATGATAAGAAATGATAACATGAATGAGAATAAACTAAGAACATAGGAATCAAAATAAAAACATAAATAAAAAAATAAAACAAATAAAAATTTTAAATAATAAGAAAATATAAGCTAATTAAAAAAAAACAATTTAAAACAATTACAGGCTTTTTAATGGTGCCTAGAAACAAAAAAATATATATGTTTTTTTTTTATTTTACAAAAATCTTCCTCACAATAAAAGGGATTAAATTAAATTATAGGATCCAGATGTTAATGAGTTAATTTGAGTAAATAGTGAAATAAATAGAGTTGAAATGATTTAAAATGTAGTTCTGCTCTGCAGTTTAATGGTGATGTTGGTGTATTTCCTCTCTGTCTGTCTCCGGGTCCGCGGCGCTGATCTACAGCCGTGTTTATCTAAGCAGGCCTGTGTTATGGTGGCCCTGTGATACTTCATGTGGGATTCTGATCTCATGCTGTTTCGTCATGAAGTGCTGAACGCTGGAGACTCATAACTCATCCAGAGCAGAGCCGCCGCCGCCGGAGCTACAAGAACATCCAGAGCTCAGAACAGATCCACAGCTTAGTTTAGATCTGTTACTGTCCAGCGTGTGATTAGTGTGATAAAAATCACAGAATTCTGAGTAGGTCTGTCTCGATACCATATTTCTGTGGACGATATATCGTCTCTGATATTATTGCGATACACGATATTGTAGTAATTTTAATTGTAGTAATGTCAAGTTACCACAGAAACAAAATAACCCAAAAAACTCTTAAGAAAATTTGATTTAAATTGTAAAAAAACATTCTTCCCAGTGGAAGCCAGCTTTCTAGTTATAATTAACCTATAAAAAGATTTCACTGCCGTCAAGAACACATATAGCCATTCTATGGAGCCGCTGAAGGGACATGGTGTATTTTTTATGTAAAAAAAAGTGGTAAGCACAAGATACTAAGTAGTGAGCACCAAATAGTATGTGGTGAGCACCAAATACTAAGTGGTGAGCACAAGATACTAAGTAGTGAGCACCAAATAGTAAGTGGTGAGCACCACATATTAAGTGGTAAGCACGTCATACTAAGGGGTGAGAACCAGATCATAAGTGGTGAGCACCAAATACTAAGTGGTGAGCACCAAATACTGAGTGGTGAACACCAAATATTAAGTGGTGAGCACCAAATACTAAGTGGTGAGCACAAAATAGTAAGTGGTGAGCACCATCTACCACTTTAACTACCAAACTAAAACATTCTCACTGAAATAGAGTAGTTAATGTTAGCTAACCTAGCTAGCTAACAACTTTATTTCACTGTGGAACATCTACTTAGCAAGGCATGTTAATATAAGGTGCTCACCACTTAGTATGTGGTGAAACTGCTCTGTTAAAGCTGTGTCTGTAGTTTAAAGAGCTCATAGGCTCTGATGAGGGAAACGAGGGCCGGAGCTGAACGGGAAGATAAGTCTGAAAATAAGAAGCAGACAAACGGTGACCTTTTAATTCCTGTTCTAAAGGAGACGTTTAGTCTTTAGCTCAGCACTTTTAAACACAAGCACACCAGCTTATTAATAACAACAATATCAATAGTATCACAACGTATAGGAGTTAATACTGTGATAAAAATGATAATATACGTATACAACATTTATTTTTGCCATTTCAGCTCTTTAGTTCCAATAAATAACAGAAATGGTACAAAGTCTAGTGTACAGATTTTCACAGTAAACTGCCAAGGCCTTTAAGTAAAACAGATTAACGGAAAACAGAAAATATATTGTATTTTTCGCACTATAAGGCACTCTTTAAATCCTTCAATTTTCCCAAAAATCATCAGTGCTTATGTATAAATTCTATCAGTCAGGTATTAAGGAGCAGTAAAGTCACTCCACTGAAGTACAGAGTTATAAGGGTCAGTTTTTAGTGAAGTTTCTCCAGCACCAAGGCTGGAGCCATATTAGCGTTAGCTGCTAACTGCAGCGCTAGCTCCTTTGCTGTTCAGAGGCGAGTATATTGGATGCCAAGGAAACATGGCAAAAAATAAGGTATTTTTAAAAAAGGACTATCTATCTGCCTACCTACCTACTTACCTGTTTGCCTACTGACCTACCTATCTATCTA
This sequence comes from Astyanax mexicanus, assembly GCF_023375975.1. Taxonomy (NCBI): domain Eukaryota; kingdom Metazoa; phylum Chordata; class Actinopteri; order Characiformes; family Acestrorhamphidae; genus Astyanax; species Astyanax mexicanus. The sequence continues at coordinate 1,487,688 of NC_064409.1, forward strand.
TCTACCTACATATCTAGGTACCAACCTATCTACCTACTTATCTATTTACCTACTTATCTACCTACCGATTTATGTAAACATCTATCTAACTTAATTACCTACTTACCTACCATATATCCACCTACCTACCTACTTATTTACTTACTTATCTGTCTACATACCTACTTATCTACCTACTTATTTACCTACATACCTACTTATCTACCTAATATACCTACCTACTTATCTACCTACCTACTTATCTACCTACATACCTACTTATCTACCTAATATACCTACCTACTTATCTACCTACATACCTACTTATCTACCTACCTACTTATCTACCTAATATACCTACCTACTTATCTACCTACACACCTACTTTTCTACATACCTACTTATCTACCTAATATACCTACCTACTTATCTACCTACATACCTACTTATCTACCTACCTACTTATCTACCTAATATACCTACCTACTTATCTACCTACACACCTACTTTTCTACATACCTACTTATCTACCTACATACCTACTTATCTACCTAATATACCTACCTACTTATCTACCTACATACCTACTTTTCTACATACCTACTTATCTACATACCTACTTATCTATCTACCTACCTATCTTCCCACCTACTGACCTACCTATCTACCTTTCTATCTACCTACTTATCTACCTACATACCTACTTACCTACCTACATACCTACTTATCTACCTACATACCTACTTATCTACCTACTTACCTACTTATCTACCTACTTATCTAACTACCTACCTACCTAGTTACCTATCTACTCCTGCTCTGTTTTAGTTTTTTACTGTCTGATTAAACAGTGAGTCATTGTGATATGATTGTGATATTTGTGTATATTTTGTATATTTCTGTGTGTGTATATGTTGTATATTTTCTGTACAGTTGCATTGCCCTTAACTCCTCCCCTCTCCAGACCCTTTGAAATCATCATTTTGATGACTATTTTTGCTAACTGCGTGGCCTTAGCTGTCTACATCCCCTTCCCAGAGGACGACTCCAACGCCACCAACTCCAACCTGGTAAGAGAGATGGTGCTGCTTTCTTCTGCTGATGCTAATGCTAATGCTGCTGATGATGCTAAAGCTGAGGTGAAGCTGTTACACCAGTCTGGTCTGTGTTGATGAAGCAGCCTAGTGTTCATTGCTATGTTGATACCGATGGTCTGCAGTGGGTGAGGATGATTATGATGATGAAGGATTTGATGGACTTGTATGATGGATCCTGTATGTTCTACAGTTCGCCAGCCCAGATATATATATATATATATTTGGATCAAAGTTAGCACTTCTATACATGTGTGTGTATATTTATATATATATAGCTCAGTAATCCATCACTTGAAAGGAGACATTTCAGGGCTTTTTCTGTTTTATTTGCTCTGGAAAAGTGAAAATAATATATTCAGATTGTGTCCACTTTGCTCTCTGGTGTGTTGTGACACTACAGCAGGCCTACATACATGTGGAACTCCTTTATATGGGCTTTATTTAGAACTGAAACTAGGCCTTGTCTTTACTTGCATGAATAGTAAGCAGTGCACTTACAGAGTTTGCAGCTTTTTATTTTTATAACAAACTTTAAAAGCAGTTTATCTGCACAGTTTAGCTCCACTCTAGAAAATAAAGGATTTTGTTTGTGTGTTTGAGAAAGAATGATATTATATTATATAGATATTATAGAGATTTGTTAAGATAAAGAGCTTCCAAATGGTTTAAAGAACCGTTACTTGCTGTAAAATGTGTTTTCCAATGGCATCACTCAAAGAACTCATTGTAGTACTTTGTTTTGAGTTTGCTTATTGTTGTTAAAAAGCAGTTTTAAGGAGATAACAGTGGATAAATCTGGAAAAAAAACATCTGTTTATTGGTTATCTATTATCAGGGCCTTGCATGCAAAACCGTGCTGTTAGGGGTCTCCTCCAAGCGTGTTTAAGCTGTGTAAGAGTTCAGTCGTCTATTTTTCAAGTTTTTCTTAATCTCAGACTGATTAATTCCATATGATTCTACATGAAAGTTTATGATACTGACATAGATGGCTGCATCTGTGTCTACCAGTTGTCTCCCAGCTGTGGACTACATTTCCCAGAATGCACCACACACTTACATACATCACCCATTCACTCCCTCACATGACTGATCACATGACACCTCCAAGCCTAGAATCACCTGAGTATTGATTTCACCTGTTCCCTTAACTATATATACCCCTGCACTTCACTTCACTCAATACAGCTAAGTATTAGATTAGGTTCCGTCCATCTATAACCTATCTATACAAATCGTTTATTTTGTCTTCCTTTGTTATCAACCTGGATTGTCTTACCATTCTTGATATGTTCTCTGTTCTTTAAGAATATTATAATATCGAGAATTTGGCGATAATTTCACACACGATAAGATATGTTAGCACACCGAATTTGGTTATTATTATTATTATTATTATTATTATTATTATGTATTGGCATGTCAATTCTGTTGTATTTTTACATTTTGCATTTTACATACTCCACTCTTTTTTAAAAATCTCATTAGCGTTGGATTTTGTGTTTTACATTTTTTCCACTAAAAACACTTCTTACGATGGTGTCCCTTTATTAAAAGAATGTAACGTTTTATAGAGATTTTTGGCAGCAGTTAATATAAACGTTAGATTACCCAAACCGACCTCGCCAGGACAATAGTCAAGATACAGTTTTAAGCTACCCTGACTCTTAAAAAAATGACGGGAAAGAAACATGTTATCTGCAGCTTCATCTCCCGAGAGGGGGTGCTTTTCCTGGCGGGGGTGCTGAATTCGGCACCATAGTAGTGCCTAAATCTGCACCCCTGCCATGAAAAGCACCACCTCTCGGCAGCGTCTATGCACCATCTTCTTGATAAAAGAGGAGATAATTGCTTAAGCGAACTTTATTTAGAAACATGCTCCTGAGAGGTGGTGCTTTTCATGGCGGGGGTGCAGATTTAGCCACACTTTTAAAATAAAAGTTTATTTTAATACAACAATTTCTGCTTTTTTTTCTGCTGCATCATTTTTGTGGGGGACAATTCTAACTATTACCTATATTATTACGGATTATTATTGTGCATGTTTAATAATTACCTAATTTTTGTGTTTGTTTTTTCCACTGGTTTCTGCAACTGGCACCCATAAACTTTTCTCCAATGGAGAATTCTTTCATGATGTGGCCATGAATGATGGTTGGGGTGGGACATTACCTCATTTTCGTTGCTTTAAGGGGACTTTTACTGGAAGTTTGGGATGCATGGCTGTGTGTAAGTTTGTCTCTGTTAGTGAAGCTGTTCTCTCACAGAGGTAAAAAAGTGATGCTTTATTTGCGTTTCCATATGCAAAACACCTTATTCCAGCCTTATACGTATGTTATAAGCAGATCTGTGCATCCGTCTGCGTGATACGTGACCCCTGTGTGGCGTACGGTCACGTGTCTCTACTGTAGTTAAAGAGCTGCTGCTTTACGCCTCATAGAGCAGCTCATAGTGTTCACAGCATCACAGCAACACTCACTGTATCATGTGTTATTGCTTTATTATGTGCATAATCTCATTCTGCAGCCGCTCCTGTGGTTACAAACACACACACACACTCTAACACACACACACACACTCTCACACATTTCCACTGTTTTTTTCTGCAGAGCATTCATCAGCAAATACATCTGACATCTGTTGCGAGTGGAACATGATGCCTCGGCCTGATATGAGATGCAGACTTACAGTGGTTGTTGTGTATGTTTATTTGTGTGTGTGTGTGTGTGTGTGTGTGTGTGTACGTTTTGTATGTGTGTGTGTGTGTTTATTTCCATTTCCATTTAAAGAAAAAAATCCATATATAAACTATACATAAAAATTGAAAAGTTGTTAGAGTTGTTTTTTTTTTTAAATATATGGCTGCAACTAATGATTATTTCTCAGATAACTCAATTAACCTATTTTTAGCACTATAAGGTTAAACTTAAAATCCTTTAATTTTCCCCAAAAAATCATCAGTGCTCCTTATGTATGAATTTTACCAGTCAGGTATTAAGGAGCAGTAAAGTACAGTGTTATAAGGATGAGTTTTTAGTGAAGTTTCTCCAGCACTAAGGCTGGAGCAGCATTAGCATTAGCCGCAAACTTTAGCCGTTTAGAGTTAAGAATTATCGGATTGTAGCTTGCTTCTAATCCCAGCTAGAGTTGCTGGAGCAGCATTAACATTACCTGCTAATCGTGCTGATGGACACATGGAAAACACATAGAAAATGTTATTTTTCTTGTGATATTTGATAGTTTATTACTTTTCATGCATGTGAATTGGTCCCTATTCTACAACTATAAAACTATAATTGTTCCTTTTTTAAAAGTTACACATTACAGACATATTAAAAACTGGTACAAGGAAATTAAATTAAATGCTTATCGCTATCTTACACCTCAGCACCAACAGTCTATTTCCTATTCTTGCTCCTGTCTGGTTTAAACAGCAGCAGATCTTCTGAATATATCTACACTGATGGGCGTGGTGTTCTGGAAATGAGGTGTGTTCAGGTACATTTCTGGAGTTTTATCTTGTTTATCTTGGTAACAGAAAACACAGGAGCTCCACTGACTGAATACAACCTAGACAGACGCCAACAGTCAGACGTTCATCGCTATCTCGTCACAGCAGTGCACAAACCCAACTTTTACATCAACAATAAACAGAATAGTAAATAAAATAACATTGCTGTTCCCGTAAATGAGCTGCTGGAGCTCCTTCACAGCGTCAACCAGCAGCTCAGTTTCCTCTGCTGAGAAGAGTTTGTTGAACACGTCCAGGTAGCTGCACCGTTAAAATAGCAATCCACCAAAGCCAATTCGTCAGAGTATACCTGGGTCTTAAAGGGAATGAGTTCATGTTACTCCCAAAATTTATTAAACACACCCATGATTAATTATTCATTACGATATGATAGCAAAGACACAATGATGCATCCTAAATTAAGCTGCATGGTGCACGTTTGATGCAAATTAGCAAATTTACACGAACGTTCATCAGTCAAGCTTTTCGCAGTACGAACTCTTCACTTCTATACTGTTTTGCACTGATCAGTGTGGGCTGTGAATGGAATTATTCGTAGGCGAGGGTTGTCATGGATATGGTCTCCTTGGTGATGCTGAATTGCACAGCTACTGTGGTAACTGTGCAACAGCAGCAGCAGACGAGCCGCAGGCTGTGGATCTTTTCTCTCTCTCTCTCTCTCTTTCTCTCGGCTGCGTTCAGTTCAAAGCACTTCAGTAACACATGGCGTTTAGTGGAAACACAGCTGTTCGCTTCACTACTCACCTCTGTCTCGCTTCTCTGTTCAGACTCTCAGAGAAACGCAGAGTCCGGCTGAATGAATCAGCCTTCAGGAGCTAACGGCCCGCTTCAGCACAGCTCAGCACAGCTCAGCACAGCTCAGCGCCGCCGTCACACGTCCATTCTTACAGACGGTGGAGATGCCGCCGCCGCGGGGCTATAGCTTCAGAGATCAGTCCTCCAGCGGGGAGCTGATAAAACACCAGCCTCAACCTGCTCTCAGTCTCCAGACGCAAAATTAACTCACTGGAGTGCCATATGGAGCTCTTCCCTACTCCATACTGATACGATACCCAAACGATACCTTTTTAATTGTAACCAAAAAAATCTCATACTGTCATCATGAGAGACTCATGAGCATGATTATTTGTGTCTCTTTGTTAAGAACAAAAACAACAGCATTACTTTAACTGCTTAAACTATACATATTTTCTCTATGCAAATTAACGGATGTATTTCAGTTTTGAAGAGTTTGTTAAAAGTGGAGTCAATCACTTGAAAATGAATAATAATCATGATTATTCTTTTAAATGCTGCCTTTAAATCTCAGGGTAGTGTGCAAGAGAGTGTGGGGGAGGCAACGCAAGTGAGCAAGAGGCAGAGAAAGAGAGCGAGAGACAGCGTGAGAGAGAGGGAGAGACAGTGTGAGAGAGCAAGAGACTGGGCAAGTGAAGGAGAGACAGCGCGAGAGAGAGAGAGACAGAGAGAGACATATGTAAATAAGATGGACAATCCCATTTCTCTTTTGTACCCTACCACTTATTTTCTCTATAAATGGCCATAAAACATTAAAACTGTATATTAAACTATGGTAATATAGAGGTTATTGTATTTTTAACAAGGAAATACTCAAATTATTTAAATTATTCCACTATTTCTAACTGATTTTTATATACATGTGGAGTTGCATAATCTGCAAACTGTAAAAAGGTTTTGTTAAAAAAACAATGCCCAGAAAGTTTTGGAAAAGTCAAGGAAATTTGCGTTTCCGTTTATCATTGGAGAAAATCAGTTTTCAGCTAAAAAATACATCAGCTCAGAATTTAGTAATTTAGTAATTTAACTCTACACAATGGAGCTCTCAGGATCAGACACATATATTTTATTATTAATAAGAATGTGTGTTAGATTAATTTCAGACCTACTATAATCAATCATAGTTTTAATTATAGTTTTTTATTTAATTTTTGGTTTTATTGTCCATGTTTACACAAAAAAATTGCCATGAAGGCAAGGACAAGTCATGAAAAAATCTATCTAAAAATGTATTGGTTAAAACATGCATGAACCCTGAATTACATTGTTAATACATGATTGTTATTGTGTAATTACACAGTTATTAGCAACACTTATTGTTATAAAAGCCTTGTAGAAAGTCCAACATCTATAAATAAATCCTTATTTAAATATACGACTCAGAGAATCATGGGAAAAGTCTACTGTACGTACAGTACGTGCTGGTGGAGAGAGGGATGATGAGTGGTTAATTGAGAGGTTAGTTATCATAATTACCACTGCACTGCACTGCTGGCTGAACTGCTGAACTGCTGCCACTTTATCACTTGGCCTTTGTGTTTTATAGCTATAAATTATTATCTATAGCAGAGCCAGCAAGTACAGCACTTTAATTATAAAGGTCAGAGGTCAGCAGGACTCTCAGCAGGAGGTTTATAGTATTGAGTATTTTCTAAAAGTGTTTCTAGTTATATTAAACAGAAGTATCAGGACTTAATATCTGCTTTTAAATTGTTTCCACTGAAATCAAGCGTATTAAAAAGAGTTTATCCTGTTTCTACTGTCTCTACACTGTTTTAAAAGCTACTGTATGACGTGATAATCACAATATAGCAACTAATAACAAATTAAAAAGTGTTTTAAATTAATAGCACACGTTAAATTGTTATAATCACGCAGCTCTGAGGCTCACGCACACGTGAGCTCCTCTAATTGCTCACATTATGCACTTAACTTGCAGTGCTGTGTGTAGCTGTTCTTATTAAACATATATATTTTAAATAATTTAAAAAAGGTCTAAGCTTCTTCAGTGTTGCAATGTTAATACTTTCAGACCTTGCAACCATTACAATGGACATTACATTTTTTGTTTATGTTTTGTTGCACATAACACTAATTGAGACATATTGTTCATGTAAATAAATCGTGAACCAGCCAATAAAAAAAATGATAAGACAATTAAACAGCAGCTTAGCCCCGCCCACTGCCCTGAAAAAAAAAAAAAAAAAAAAAAACTCTCAATTCAGTCATTATGGTCTCTAAAAACTAGAGCCAATGAGGCAAAGAAACTGGACTTTTAATTCTATTTTTTTTTTTTTACAAATTTTATGTGGTTTAGTGATTTGCTCTTTTTATCAAGATACAGTTGTGGTCAAAAGTTTACATACACTTGCAAAAAAACATAATGTTATGGCTGTCTTGAGTTTTCAATAAGTTCTACAACTCTTATTTTTCTGTGATAGAGTGATCGGAACACATACATGTTTGTCACAAAAAACAGTCATAAAATTTGGTTCTTTCATAAATTTATTATGGGTCTGCTGAAAATGTCACCAAATCTGCTGGGTCAAAAATATACATACAGCAACATTAGTATTTGGTTACATGTCCCTTGGCCATTTTCACGGCAACTAGGCGCTTTTGGTAGCCATCCACAAGCTCCTGGCAAGCTTCAGGTCGAATGTTTGACCACTCTTCTTGACAGAATTGGTGCAGTTCAGCTAAATGTGATGGTTTTCTTGCATGAACCCGTTTCTTTAGCACTGTCCACATGTTCTCAATGGGGTTTAAGTCAGGACTTTGGGAAGGCCATTCTAAAACCTTAATTCTAGCCTGGTTTAGCCATTCCTTTACCACTTTTGATGTGTGTTTTGGGTCATTGTCTTGTTGGAACACCCAACTGCGCCCAAGACCCAACCTTCGGGCTGATGGTTTTAAGTTTTCCTGCAGAATTTGGAGGTAATCCTCCTTCTTCATTATCCCATTTACTTTCTGCAAAGAACCAGTTCCACTGGCAGCAAAACATCCCCAGAGCATAATACTACCACCACCATGCTTGACAGTAGGCATGGTGTTCCTGGGATTAAAGGCCTCACCTTTTCTCCTCCAAACATATTGCTGGGTGTTGTGGCCAAACAGCTCAATTTTTGTTTCGTCTGACCAGAGAACTTTCCTCCAGAAGGTTTTATCTTTGTCCATGTGATCAGCAGCAAACTTCAGCCGAGTCTTAAGGTGCCTTTTCTGGAGCAAGGGCTTCTTTCTTGCACGGCAGCCTCTCAGTCCATGGCGATGTAAAACACGCTCGACTGTGGAGACTGACACCTGTGTTCCATCAGCTTCCAAATCCTTGCAGACCTGCTTCTTGGTGATTCTTGGTTGACTCTTGACCATCCTGACCAATCTCCTCTCGGCAGCATGTGATAGCTTGCGTTTTCTTCCTGATCGTGGCAGTGACACAACTGTTCCATGCACTTTATACTTGCGTATAATTGTCTGCACAGTTGCTCTTGGGACCTGTAGCTGCTTTGAAATGGCTCCAAGTGACTTCCCTGACTTGTTCAAGTCAATAATTCGCTTTTTCAGATCCACACTGAGTTCCTTTGACTTTCCCATTGTAGCTTTTGTAGCTGAGTCTAATCACTGGGTCAAATGAGCCCTATTTAAATGGGCTCACGAGAAGTCAACAGCTGTAGTCAATCAGAATCACTTACAAGAAGTGAAGAGGCCATGACATGAAGCTAAGTTGATTGACACAACTCGCTACATCACCAAAATTGACTAATTTTGTTGCTGTATGTATATTTTTGACCCAGCAGATTTGGTGACATTTTCAGCAGACCCATAATAAATTTATGAAAGAACCAAATTTTACGACTGTTTTTTGTGACAAACATGTATGTGTTCCAATCACTCTATCACAGAAAAATAAGAGTTGTAGAACTTATTGAAAACTCAAGACAGCCATAACATTATGTTTTTTTACAAGTGTATGTAAACTTTTGACCACAACTGTAAGTGCACACTTTCTTCATAATAACTAGAATAAAAGACTAAAACAGAAACACAGAGAACTCTGTAACTATTAAAAGTAGAAGTTCTTTCTTTTCTTTAGAGAAATTACAGATGAAGTCAGAGAGCGGTGAGTACTGTTTCTACACCTTCAAATAAAGACTCTTAGAAACTGGAGACAAAAAACTGCTACAGGAAGACGTCTGGCTGACCCACATGGAAACAGCAGCTTTAGCCTTTAGCTCCTTAGATTAACATGATTAATAAGGACTAAAATCTCAGTTTTAGCAGAACTGAAGAGAAGAATTAGAATTAGAGTTAGAGTTTGTCTGACAGGTAATAAAGGAGGGCAGTAATAAAATCAATAATAATAAAGATAAAATAAAAAGATAAACTAACTAAACTAAACTATAGTGATGTTTTTAA